>NC_084565.2:40870000-40905000 GCF_033978685.3 Nerophis lumbriciformis
TTGGAGTTAGGGTTAGGTTGGAGTTAGGGTAAGGATGTAGTTAGAGTTGGGTTAGAGTTAGGGTTAGGTGGGAGTTAGGGTTAGGTTGGAGTAAGGGTAAGGATGGAGTTAGGGTTCGGATGGAGTTAGAGTTAGGTTGGAGTTAGAGTTAGGATTAGGTCAGAGCTACGGTAAGGATGGAGTTAGGGTTAGGTTGTAGTTAGGGTAAGGATGGAGTGAGGGTTAGGTTGGAGTTAGGGTTAGGTTGTAGTTAGAGTAAGGATAGAGTGAGGGTTAGGTTAGGGTTAGGTTGTAGTTAGGGTAAGGATGGAGTGAGGGTTAGGTTGGAGTTAGGGTTAGGTTGTAGTTAGAGTAAGGACAGAGTGAGGGTTAGGTTGGAGTTAGGGTTAGGTTGGAGTTAAGGTAAGGATGGAGTTAGGGTTCGGATGGAGTTAGAGTTAGGTTGGAGTTAGGGTTGGGTTAGAGTTAGGTTTAGGTTGGGGTTAGGGTTAGGTTGGAGTTAGGGTAAGGATGGAGTTAGGGTTCGGATGGAGTTAGAGTTAGGTTGGAGTTAGAGTTAGGGTTATGTTGGATTTAGGATTATGTTGGAGTTACGGTAAGGATGGAGTTAGGGTTAGGTTGTAGTTAGGGTAAGGATGGAGTGAGGGTTAGGTTGGAGTTAGGGTAACGATGGAGTTAGGGTTAGGTTGGAGTTGGGGTTAGGTTGTAGTTAGGGTAAGGACAGAGTGAGGGTTAGGTTGGAGTTAGGTTTAGGTTGGAGTTAGGGTTAGGTTGGAGTTAGGGTAAGGATGGAGTTAGGGTTAGGTTGTAGTTAGGGTAAGGATGGAGTGAGGGTTAGGTTGGAGTTAGGGTAACGATGGAGTTAGGGTTAGGTTGGAGTTGGGGTTAGGTTGTAGTTAGGGTAAGGACAGAGTGAGGGTTAGGTTGGAGTTAGGTTTAGGTTGGAGTTAGGGTTAGGTTGGAGTTAGGGTAAGGATGGAGTTAGGGTTAGGTTGGAGTTAGGTTTAGGTTGGAGTTAGGGTTAGGTTGTAGTTAGGGTAAGGATGGAGTGAGGGTTATGTTGGAGTTAGGATTAGGTTGGAGTTATGGTAAGGATGGAGTTAGGGTTAGGTTGTAGTTAGGGTAAGGATGGAGTGAGGGTTATGTTGGAGTTAGGATTAGGTTGGAGTTATGGTAAGGATGGAGTTAGGGTTAGGTTGTAGTTAGGGTAAGGATGGAGTGAGAGTTAGGTTGGAGTTAGGGTTAGGTTGTAGTTAGAGTAAGGATAGAGTGAGGGTTAGGTTGGAGTTAGGGTAACGATGGAGATAGGGTTAGGTTGGAGTTGGGGTTAGGTTGTAGTTAGGGTAAGGACAGAGTGACGGTTAGGTTGGAGTTTGGTTTAGGTTGGAGTTAGGGTTAGGTTGGAGTTAGGGTAAGGATGGAGTTAGGGTTCGGATGGAGTTAGAGTTAGGGTTAGGGTTAGAGTTAGGGTTATGTTGGAGTTACGGTAAGGATGGAGTTAGGGTTAGGTTGTAGTTAGGGTAAGGACAGAGTGAGGGTTAGGTTGGAGTTAGGGTTAGGTTGGAGTTAGGGTAAGGATGGAGTTAGGGTTTGGATGGAGTTAGAGTTAGGTTGGAGTTAGGGTTGGGTTAGTGTTAGGTTTAGGTTGGGGTTAGGGTTAGGTTGGAGTTAGGGTAAGGATGGAGTCGGATGGAGTTAGAGTTAGGTTGGAGTTAGAGTTAGGGTTATGTTGGAGTTAGGATTAGGTTGGAGTTACGGTAAGGATGGAGTTAGGGTTAGGTTGTAGTTAGGGTAAGGATGGAGTGAGGGTTAGGTTGGAGTTAGGGTTCGGTTGTAGTTAGAGTAAGGATAGAGTGAGGGTTAGGGTGGAGTTAGGGTAAGGATGGAGTGAGGGTTAGGTTGGACTTAGGGTTAGGTTGTAGTTAGAGTAAGGATAGAGTGAGGGTTAGGTTGGGGTTAGGTTGGAGTTGGGGTTAGGTTGTAGTTAGGGTAAGGACAGAGTGAGGGTTAGGTTGGAGTTAGGGTTAGGTTGGAGTTAGGGTAAGGATGGAGTTAGGGTTCAGATGGAGTTAGAGTTAGGTTGGAGTTAGGGTTGGGTTAGAGTTAGGTTTTGGTTGGAGTTAGGGTTAGGTTGGAGTTAGGGTAAGGATGGAGTCGGATGGAGTTAGAGTTAGGTTGGAGTTAGAGTTAGGGTTATGTTGGAGTTAGGATTAGGTTGGAGTTACGGTAAGGATGGAGTTAGGGTTAGGTTGTAGTTAGGGTAAGGATGGAGTGAGGGTTAGGTTGGAGTTAGGGTTAGGTTGTAGTTAGAGTAAGGATAGAGTGAGGGTTAGGGTGGAGTTAGGGTAACGATGGAGTTGGGGTTAGGTTGGAGTTGGGGTTAGGTTGTAGTTAGGGTAAGGACAGAGTGAGGGTTAGGTTGGAGTTAGGGTTAGGTTGGAGTTAGGGTTAGGTTGGAGTTAGGGTAAGGATGGAGTTAGGGTTCGGATGGAGTTAGAGTTAGGTTGGAGTTAGAGTTAGGGTTATGTTGGAGTTAGGATTAGGTTGGAGTTACGGTAAGGATGGAGTTAGGGTTAGGTTGGAGTTACGGTAACGATGGAGTTAGGGTTAGGTTGGAGTTGGGGTTAGGTTGTAGTTAGGGTAAAGACAGAGTGAGGGTTAGGTTGGAGTTAGGGTAGGGATGGAGTTAGGGTTAGGTTGGAGTTAGGGTTAGGATGGAGTTAGGGTAAGGATGGAACTAGGGTTCGTTTTGAGTTAGGGTCAGGATGGAGTTAGGGTAAGGATGGAACTAGGGTTTGGTTGGAGTTAGGGTCAGGATGGAGTTAGGGTAATCATGGAGTTAGGGTAAGGATGGAGCTAGGGTTAGGATGGAGTTAGGGTAAGGATGGAGTTAGAGTTTGCTTGGAGTTAGGGTAAGGATGGAGTTAGGGTTAGGTTGGAGTTAGGGTCAGGATGGAGTTAAAGTAAAGATGGAGTTAAGGTTTGTTTGGAGTTAGGGTAAGGATGGAGTTAGGGTAATCATGGAGTTAGGATTAGGATGGAGTTAGGGTAAGGATGGAGTTAGGCTTCGCTTGGAGTTAGGGTAAGGATGGAGTTAGGTTTAGGTTGGACTTAGGGTTAGGTTGTAGTTAGGGTAAGGATGGAGTTAGGGTTAGGTTGTAGTTAGGGTAAGGATGGAGTTAGGGTTAGGTTGTAGTTAGGGTAAGGATGGAGTTAGGGTTAGGTTGTAGTTAGGGTAAGGATGGAGTTAGGGTTAGGTTGTAGTTAGGGTAAGGTTGGACTTAGGGTTAGGTTGTAGTTAGGGTAAGGATGGAGTTAGGGTTATAAATGGTGATAATATACCTGTAATGGTAATAAAGTGATTCATTCTATTTGTCTGCAAGTTGCAACAGACAAGCACAATGTAGCATCCTTGCTAGCAGCCAACACGTTAGGAACATTTGTCAACTGATGAGAGCGACCCATTATTGTTGCTGCTAAATGAGAGATTATCATCACACCTCAACATCTCTAACATGTAAATAAGAATATGTCCTGTCAACTAGGTGTTTATTGACTTGGTCTGATGATCCGTCGCCATAGCAACCGCCCTGTGCTTCCCCGCAGTACTCCACGGAGCTGAAGAAGCTCTACTGTCAGATCGCCAAGACCTGCCCCATCCAGATCAAAGTCATGACCACGCCCCCGCAGGGCGCCGTCATCCGCGCCATGCCCGTCTACAAGAAGGCGGAGCACGTGACGGAGGTGGTCAAGCGCTGCCCCAACCACGAGCTGAGCCGCGAGTTCAACGACGGTACGCCCATCGATTGATTGATTGATTGATTGATTGATTGATTGATTGATTGATGCTCCCATCAGGTCAAATAGCGCCGCCCAGTCACCTGATCCGGGTGGAGGGCAACAGCCACGCCCAGTATGTGGAGGACACCATCACTGGGAGGCAGAGCGTGCTGGTGCCCTACGAGCCCCCCCAGGTGTGTTACACCATCACCTGTCCACCTTTTGGTATTCCATTAACTTGTTAGCTTTTTTATAGCAAACTTCGTAGGTATACACCTTAGTGTTATATGTTGGTATTCCATTAACTGTTAGCATGTTTGCATAGTATTGTTAGCATGTCCCAGTCTGTGGGACGCTCTCCCTGACCACCTGAGGGCACCACAGACTGTGGATGCTTTTAAAAAAAGGCTTAAAAGCCCTTCTTTTTAAAAAAGCCTCTTTTTTTTTAGATATATGCATACTAGTTGTAGCTATTTGGCTGTTCTACTTTTTATTTTATTTTTATTTTTTATTATCTTTTTATTTTTATTTTTTATTTTTTAATACACCGTAGCACTTTGAGATTGTTTACTCAATATAAAGTGATTTTTACAAATACAATCCATTATTGTTATTATTATGTTAGCTTTTTCATAGCAAACTTCGTAGGTATACACCTTAGTGTTATATTTTGGTATTCCATTAACTGTTAGCATGTTTGCATAGTACTGTTAGCATGCTAGCTTTTTTTATACCAAGGTATACACCTTAGTCATATTTTAGTGCTTCATACATGCTAACATTAGAACGTCAGCATTTTAAAAACATTTTTCAGGTACGCAACTGAGAGTAATATATTTTGGTACTTGATGCTAACATTAGCATACTAGCTTTTTTAGCTAATTTAGCAGGTAACCCACCCCAGTGTCATATTTTGGTATTTCACTAATATAAACTGTTAGCATAGTTATGTTAGCATGCTAGCCTTTGATTTTTAGCTAATTTTGTAGGCATATAACTGACTAATATTGTGGTCTCGATGCATGCTAACGTCATCAGGCTAGCATTTTAAACCTTTTTTTCCAGGTACACAACTCAAGAAGTAATATATTTTGGTATTTGACACATGTTGGTTAGCATTTTAGCATATCAGCATGCTAGCTATTTAAGCTAATTTAGTGGGTTTTGGACTGTCCGCAATTTAAAAACATTTTTTAGGTAAAAACTAAGAGTAATATATTTTGGTACTTGATGCATGTTTGTTAGCATTTAAGCATGCTAACATTAGCATGTTAGCTTTTTTAGCTAATTTAGCGGGTTTAGTGGGTTTTAGAATGTCAGCATTTTAAAAAAAAATTCAGGTACGCAACTAAGAGTAATATATTTTGGTACTTAATGCATGTTTGTTAGCATTTCAGCATGCTAACATTAGCATGCTAGCTTGTTTAGCTAATTTAGCAGGTACCCACCCCAGTGTCATATTTTGGTATTTCACTAATGTAAACTGTTAGCATAGTACTGTTAGCATGCTAGCTTTTCTACGTCATTTTGCTCATATTTTTGGTTACCTTACACTGTCTGGCTAGCGTGCTAACTGTTAGCATTTCAATTCAGTTTTTTTTAAATTCAGCATTTACACAAAATGATTAGGAAATTGCATTTTCCAGTTCTATATATTGTACTGGTTTTGAAGGTGAAATCTACCAAAATTTGGTTTGTCAGTCTGTGACCCTCAGTGGAAAAAGTTAGGGCGCCCCTCGGGCACCTTTGTCCTGATCTGCACTAAAGGTGTTCCTGTTTCCTGGCAGGTGGGCACAGAGTTCACCACCATCTTGTACAACTTCATGTGTAACTCCAGCTGTGTTGGCGGCATGAACCGCCGGCCCATCCTCATCATCGTCACCTTGGAGACCAGAGAGTACGTCACCTGATCCACGCCGCCTCCGTCGCCGTTGTTGATGTTTTGCTTTGTCTTCCGCGCGCCAGCGGTCAGGTGTTGGGCCGCCGCTGCTTCGAGGCTCGGATCTGCGCCTGCCCGGGCCGAGACCGCAAGGCGGACGAGGACAGCATCCGCAAGCAGCACATCACGGACGCCACAAAGACAAGTGACGGTACGAAGCGCCGTAAGTAGAGCTGGGGGCCGGTGACGGGCTGTCCAACTTTACCTGTCCAACTTTACCTGTCCAACTTTACCTGTCCACTTCTACCTGTCCAACTTTACCTGTCCACTTCTACCTGTCCAACTTTACCTGTCCACTTCTACCTGTCCAACTTTACTTGTCTAGTTCTACCTGTCCAAATTTACCTGTCCACTTCTATCTGTCCAACTTTACCTGTCCACTTCTACCTGCCCAACTTTACCTGTCCACTTCTACCTGTCCAACTTTACTTGTCTAGTTCTACCTGTCCAACTTTACCTGTCCACTTCTACCTGTCCACTTCTACCTGTCCAGTTCTACCTGTCCAGTTTTACCTGTCCAGTTCTACCTGTACAACTGTACCTGTCCACTTCTACCTGTCCAACTTTACCTGTCCACTTCTACCTGTCCAACTTTACCTGTCCACTTCTACCTGCACAACTTTACCTGTCCAACTTTACCTGTCCACTTCTACCTGTCCAACTTTACCTGTCCACTTCTACCTGTCCACTTCTACCTGCACAACTTTACCTGTCCAACTTTACCTGTCCACTTCTACCTGTCCAACTTTACCTGTCCACTTCTACCTGTCCACTTCTACCTGTCCAACTTTACCTGTCCACTTCTGCCTGTCCAACTTTACCTGTCCACTTTTACCTGTCCAACTTTACCTGTCCAGTTCTACCTGTACAACTGTACCTGTCCACTTCTACCTGTCCAACTTTACCTGTCCACTTCTACCTGTCCAACTTTACCTGTCCACTTCTACCTGCACAACTTTACCTGTCCAACTTTACCTGTCCACTTCTACCTGTCCAACTTTACCTGTCCACTTCTACCTGTCCACTTCTACCTGTCCAACTTTACCTGTCCAACTTTACCTGTCCAACTTTACCTGTCCACTTCTACCTGTCCAACTTTACCTGTCCACTTCTACCTGTCCAACTTTACCTGTCCACTTCTACCTGTCCAACTTTACCTGTCCAGTTCTACCTGTCCAAATTTACCTGTCCAACTTTACCTGTCCACTTCTACCTGTCCAACTTTACCTGTCCACTTCTACCTGTCTAACTTTACCTGTCCACTTTTACCTGTCCAACTTTACCTGTCCACTTCTACCTGTCCAACTTTACCTGTCCAACTTTACCTGTCCACTTTTACCTGTCCAACTTTACCTGTCCACTTCTACCTGTCCAACTTTACCTGTCCACTTTTACCTGTCCAACTTTACCTGTCCACTTTTACCTGTCCACTTCTACCTATCCAACTTTACCTGTCCACTTCTACCTGTCCAACTTTACCTGTCCACTTCTACCTGTCCAACTTTACCTGTCCACTTCTACCTGTCCAACTTTACCTGTCCACTTTTACCTGTCCAACTTTACCTGTCCACTTTTACCTGTCCACTTCTACCTATCCAACTTTACCTGTCCACTTCTACCTGTCCAACTTTACCTGTCCACTTTTACCTGTCCAACTTTACCTGTCCACTTCTACCTGTCCAACTTTACCTGTCCACTTCTACCTGTCCAACTTTACCTGTCCAACTTTACGTGTCCACTTTTACCTGTCCAACTTTACCTGTCCACTTCTACCTGTCCAACTTTACCTGTCCACTTCTATCTGTCCAACTTTACCTGTCCACTTCTACCTGTCCAACTTTACCTGTCCAACTTTACCTGTCCAACTTTACCTGTCCACTTCTACCTGTCCAACTTTACCTGTCCACTTCTACCTGTCCAACTTTACCTGTCCACTTCTACCTGTCCACTTCTACCTGTCCAGTTTTACCTGTCCACTTCTACCTGTCCAACTTTACCTGTCCACTTCTACCTGTCCAACTTTACCTGTCCACTTCTACCTGTCCAACTTTACCTGTCCACTTTTACCTGTCCACTTCTACCTGTCCAACTTTACCTGTCCACTTCTACCTGTCCAACTTTACCTGTCCACTTCTACCTGTCCAACTTTACCTGTCCACTTCTACCTGTCCAACTTTACCTGTCCAAATTTACCTGTCCACTTTTACCTGTCCAACTTTACTTGTTCACTTCTACCTGTCCAACTTTACCTGTCCAAATTTACCTGTCCACCTTTACCTGTCCAACTTTACCTGTCCACTTCTACCTGTCCAACTTTACCTGTCCACTTCTACCTGTCCAACTTTACCTGTCCACTTCTACCTGTCCAACTTTACCTGTCCACTTCTACCTGTCCACTTCTACCTGTCCAACTTTACCTGTCCACTTCTGCCTGTCCAACTTTACCTGTCCACTTTTACCTGTCCAACTTTACCTGTCCAGTTCTACCTGTACAACTGTACCTGTCCACTTCTACCTGTCCAACTTTACCTGTCCACTTCTATCTGTCCAACTTTACCTGTCCACTTCTACCTGCACAACTTTACCTGTCCAACTTTACCTGTCCACTTCTACCTGTCCAACTTTACCTGTCCACTTCTACCTGTCCACTTCTACCTGTCCAACTTTACCTGTCCAACTTTACCTGTCCAACTTTACCTGTCCACTTCTACCTGTCCAACTTTACCTGTCCACTTCTACCTGTCCAACTTTACCTGTCCACTTCTACCTGTCCAACTTTACCTGTCCAGTTCTACCTGTCCAAATTTACCTGTCCAACTTTACCTGTCCACTTCTACCTGTCCAACTTTACCTGTCCACTTCTACCTGTCTAACTTTACCTGTCCACTTTTACCTGTCCAACTTTACCTGTCCACTTCTACCTGTCCAACTTTACCTGTCCAACTTTACCTGTCCACTTTTACCTGTCCAACTTTACCTGTCCACTTCTACCTGTCCAACTTTACCTGTCCACTTTTACCTGTCCAACTTTACCTGTCCACTTTTACCTGTCCACTTCTACCTATCCAACTTTACCTGTCCACTTCTACCTGTCCAACTTTACCTGTCCACTTTTACCTGTCCAACTTTACCTGTCCACTTTTACCTGTCCACTTCTACCTATCCAACTTTACCTGTCCACTTCTACCTGTCCAACTTTACCTGTCCACTTTTACCTGTCCAACTTTACCTGTCCACTTCTACCTGTCCACTTTTACCTGTCCAACTTTACCTGTCCACTTTTACCTGTCCACTTCTACCTATCCAACTTTACCTGTCCACTTCTACCTGTCCAACTTTACCTGTCCACTTTTACCTGTCCAACTTTACCTGTCCACTTTTACCTGTCCACTTCTACCTATCCAACTTTACCTGTCCACTTCTACCTGTCCAACTTTACCTGTCCACTTTTACCTGTCCAACTTTACCTGTCCACTTCTACCTGTCCAACTTTACCTGTCCACTTCTACCTGTCCAACTTTACCTGTCCAACTTTACGTGTCCACTTTTACCTGTCCAACTTTACCTGTCCACTTCTACCTGTCCAACTTTACCTGTCCACTTCTATCTGTCCAACTTTACCTGTCCACTTCTACCTGTCCAACTTTACCTGTCCACTTCTACCTGTCCAACTTTACCTGTCCACTTCTACCTGTCCAACTTTACCTGTCCACTTCTACCTGTCCACTTCTACCTGTCCAGTTTTACCTGTCCACTTCTACCTGTCCAACTTTACCTGTCCACTTCTACCTGTCCAACTTTACCTGTCCACTTCTACCTGTCCACTTTTACCTGTCCAACTTTACCTGTCCACTTCTACCTGTCCAACTTTACCTGTCCACTTCTACCTGTCCAACTTTACCTGTCCACTTCTACCTGTCCAACTTTACCTGTCCAAATTTACCTGTCCACTTTTACCTGTCCAACTTTACTTGTTCACTTCTACCTGTCCAACTTTACCTGTCCAAATTTACCTGTCCACTTTTACCTGTCCAACTTTACCTGTCCACTTCTACCTGTCCAACTTTACCTGTCCACTTCTACCTGTCCAACTTTACCTGTCCAAATTTACCTGTCCAACTTTACCTGTCCACTTCTACCTGTCCAACTTTACCTGTCCACTTCTACCTGTCCAAATTTACCTGTCCACTTTTACCTGTCCAACTTTACTTGTCCACTTCTACCTGTCCAACTTTACCTGTCCACTTCTACCTGTCCAACTTTACCTGTCCAAATTTACCTGTCCACTTCTACCTGTCCAACTTTTCCTGCCCACTTCTACCTGTCCACTTCTACCTGTCCAACTTTACCTGTCCACTTCTACCTGTCCAACTTTACCTGTCCACTTCTACCTGTCCAACTTTATCTGTCCACTTCTACCTGTCCAACTTTACCTGTCCACTTCTACCTATCCAACTTTACCTGTCCAGTTCTACCTGTACAACTTTACCTGTCCACTTTTACCTGTCCACTTCTACCTGTCCAACTTTACCTGTCCACTTTTACCTGTCCAACTTTACCTGTCCACTTCTACCTGTCCAACTTTACCTGTCCACTTCTACCTGTCCAACTTTACCTGTCCAGTTCTACCTGTCCAACTTTACCTGTCCACTTCTACCTGTCCAACTTTCCCTGTCCACTTCTACCTGTCCAACTTTACCTGTCCACTTTTACCTGACCAACTTTACCTGTCCACTTCTACCTGTCCAACTTTACCTGTCCACTTTTACCTGACCAACTTTACCTGTCCAGTTCTACCTGTCCAACTTTACCTGTCCACTTCTACCTGTCCAACTTTCCCTGTCCACTTCTACCTGTCCAACTTTACCTGTCCACTTCTACCTGTCCAACTTTACCTGTCCACTTTTACCTGTCCAACTTTACCTGTCCACTTCTACCTGTCCAACTTTACCTGTCCACTTCTACCTGTCCAACTTTACCTGTCCAGTTCTACCTGTCCAACTTTACCTGTCCACTTCTACCTGTCCAACTTTCCCTGTCCACTTCTACCTGTCCAACTTTACCTGTCCACTTTTACCTGTCCAACTTTACCTGTCCACTTTTACCTGTCCAACTTTACCTGTCCAACTTTACCTGTCCAGTTCTACCTGTCCAACTTTACCTGTCCACTTCTACCTGTCCAACTTTACCTGTCCACTTCTACCTGTCCAGTTTTACCTGTCCACTTCTACCTGTTCAACTTTACCTGTCCACTTCTACCTGTCCAACTTTACCTGTCCACTTCTACCTGTCCAACTTTACCTGTCCACTTCTACCTGTCCAACTTTACCTGTCCACTTCTACCTGTCCAACTTTACCTGTCCACTTCTACCTGTCCAACTTTACCTGTCCACTTCTACCTGTCCAACTTTACCTGTCCAACTTTACCTGTCCACTTTTACCTGTCCACTTTTACCTGTCCACTTCTACCTGTCCAACTTTACCTGTCCACTTCTACCTGTCCAACTTTACCTGTCCAACTTTACCTGTCCACTTCTACCTGTCCACTTCTACCTGTCCAACTTTACCTATCCAACTTTACCTGTCCACTTCTCTGTCAAACTTTACCTGTCCAGTTCTACCTGTACAACTGTACCTGTCCAACTTTACCTGTCCACTTTTACCTGTCCACTTTTACCTGTCCACTTCTACCTGTCCAACTTTACCTGTCCACTTCTACCTGTCCAACTTTACCTGTCCAACTTTACCTGTCCACTTCTACCTGTCCACTTCTACCTGTCCAACTTTACCTATCCAACTTTACCTGTCCACTTCTCTGTCAAACTTTACCTGTCCAGTTCTACCTGTACAACTGTACCTGTCCAACTTTACCTGTCCACATTTAGCTGTCCAACTTTACCTGTCCACTTCTACCTGTCCAACTTTACCTGTCCAGTTCTACCTGTCCAACTTTACCTGTCCA
The DNA here is from genome assembly GCF_033978685.3 of Nerophis lumbriciformis. Lineage (NCBI taxonomy): Eukaryota > Metazoa > Chordata > Actinopteri > Syngnathiformes > Syngnathidae > Nerophis > Nerophis lumbriciformis. Next base: position 40,881,682 of record NC_084565.2, read on the forward strand.
CTTCTACCTGTCCAGTTTTACCTGTCCACTTCTACCTGTCCAGTTTTACCTGTCCACTTCTACCTGTCCAACTTTACCTGTCCAACTTTACCTGTCCAACTTTACCTGTCCAACTTTACCTGTCCAACTTTACCTGTCCACTTCTACCTGTCCAACTTTACCTGTCCAGTTCTACCTGTACAACTTTACCTGTCCACTTCTACCTGTACAACTTTACCTGTCCACTTCTACCTGTCCAACTTTACCTGTCCACTTCTACCTGTCCAACTTTACCTGTCCACTTCAAACCTGTCCAACTTTACCTGTCCACTTCTACCTGTACAACTTTACCTGTCCACTTCTACCTGTACAACTTTACCTGTCCACTTCTACCTGTCCACTTCTACCTGTCCAACTTTACCTGTCCACTTCTACCTGTCCAACTTTCCCTGTCCGCTTCTACCTGTCCAACTTTACCTGTCCACTTCTACCTGTCCAACTTTACCTGTCCACTTCTACCTGTCCAACTTTCCCTGTCCACTTCTACCTGTCCAACTTTCCCTGTCCACTTCTATCTGTCCAACTTTACCTGTCCACTTCTACCTGTCCAACTTTACCTGTCCACTTCTACCTGTCCAACTTTACCTGTCCAGTTCTACCTGTACAACTGTACCTGTCCACTTCTACCTGTTCAACTTTACCTGTCCAGTTCTACCTGTACAACTTTACCTGTCCACTTCTACCTGTCCAACTTTACCTGTCCACTTCTACCTGTCCAACTTTACCTGTCCACTTCTACCTGTCCAACTTTACCTGTCCAGTTCTACCTGCACAACTTTACCTGTCCACTTCTACCTGTCCAACTTTACCTGTCCACTTCTACCTGTCCAACTTTACCTGTCCACTTCTACCTGTCCAACTTTACCTGTCCAGTTCTATCTGCCGAACTTTACCTGTCTGACTTTACTCGTCTAACTTTACCTGCCTAACTTTACCTGTCTAAGTTTACCTGTTAAGTTCTACCTGTCTAACTTGACCTGTCTAACTCTACCTTACCTGCTGAGCTTTACCTGCTGCACTCTACCCGTCGAGCTCTACATGCCAAGCTTTACCTAGTGCACTTTACCTGCGGCTGGTTCCCTGCTGTGGCGTAGACCCGCCCACACTCACCTGGTGCTCTCCTCCTTGCAGCGTTCCGCCAGGTGTCACACGGCATTCAGATGTCGGCCATCAAGAAGAGGAGATCCAGCGATGAGGAAGTCTTTTGTTTGCCGGTGAGTATAAGCCCCGCCTCCCGACGTCACATGACCATTTGCCTCTCCCGCCCTGACCGCCATCTTCTGTCGCTTCCTGTCAGATCAAAGGCCGTGAAATTTACGAGATTCTGGTGAAGATCAAAGAGTCTTTGGAGCTGATGCAGCTTCTGCCACAACACACCATCGAGTCGTATCGACAGCAGCAGCAGAACCTTCTGCAGAAGCAGTGAGTAACACCACTCTTTAAGGGTGTATCATATCTGATACAAGGGTTTACCTTCTCTATGTCGCCAGGTAGGAGGTTGAGGAGATACTAGGTCCTTGAGGTAGGAGGTTGAGGGGAAACTAGGTTCTTGAGGTAGGAGGTTGAGGGGAAACTAGGTCCTTGAGGTAGGAGGTTGAGGGGAAACTAGGTCCTTGATGTAGGAGGTTGAGGAGATACTAGGTCTTTGAGGTAGGAGGTTGAGGGGAAACTAGGTCCTTGAGGTAGGAGGTTGAGGGGAAACTAGGTCCTTGAGGTAGGAGGTTGAGGGGAAACTAGGTCCTTGAGGTAGGAGGTTGAGGGGAAACTAGGTTCTTGAGGTAGGAGGTTGAGGGGAAACTAGGTCCTTGAGGTAGGAGGTTGAGGGGAAACTAGGTCCTTGATGTTGGAGGTTGAGGAGATACTAGGTCCTTGAGGTAGGAGGTTGAGGAGATACTAGGTCCTTGAGGTAGGAGGTTGAGGGGAAACTAGGTCCTTCAGGTAGGAGGTTGAGGGGAAACTAGGTCCTTGAGGTAGGAGGTTGAGGGGAAACTAGGTCCTTGATGTAGGAGGTTGAGGAGATACTAGGTCTTTGAGGTAGGAGGTTGAGGGGAAACTAGGTTCTTGAGGTAGGAGGTTGAGGGGAAACTAGGTCCTTGAGGTAGGAGGTTGAGGGGAAACTAGGTCCTTGATGTAGGAGGTTGAGGAGATACTAGGTCTTTGAGGTAGGAGGTTGAGGGGAAACTAGGTCCTTGAGGTAGGAGGTTGAGGGGAAACTAGGTCCTTGAGGTAGGAGGTTGAGGGGAAACTAGGTCCTTGAGGTAGGAGGTTGAGGGGAAACTAGGTTCTTGAGGTAGGAGGTTGAGTGGAAACTAGGTTATTGAGGTAGGAGGTTGAAAGGATACTAGGTCCTTGAGGTAGGAGGTTGAGGAGATACTAGGTTCTTGAGGTAGGAGGTTGATGGGATACTAGGTCCTTGAAGTAGGAGGTTGAGGGGAAACTAGGTCCTTGAGGTAGGAGGTTGAGGGGAAACTAAGTCCTTGAGGTAGGAGGTTGAGGGTAAACTAGGTCCTTGATGTAGGAGGTTGAGGAGATACTAGGTCCTCGAGGTAGGAGGTTGGGGGGAAACTAGGTCCTTGAGGTAGGAGGTTGAGGGGAAACTAGGTCCTTGAGGTAGGAGGTTGAGGAGATACTAGGTTCTTGAGGTAGGAGGTTGATGGGATACTAGGTCCTTGAAGTAGGAGGTTGAGGGGAAACTAGGTCCTTGAGGTAGGAGGTTGAGGGGAAACTAAGTCCTTGAGGTAGGAGGTTGAGGGTAAACTAAGTCCTTGAGGTAGGAGGTTAAGGGGAAACTAGGTCCTTGATGTAGGAGGTTGAGGAGATACTAGGTCCTCGAGGTAGGAGGTTGAGGGGAAACTAGGTCCTTGAGGTAGGAGGTTGAGGGGAAACTAAGTCCTTGAGGTAGGAGGTTAAGGGGAAACTAGGTCCTTGATGTAGGAGGTTGAGGAGATACTAGGTCCTCGAGGTAGGAGGTTGAGGGGAAACTAGGTCCTTGAGGTAGGAGGTTGAGGGGATACTAGGTCCTTGATGTAGGAGGTTGAGGGGGAACTAGGTCCTTGAGGTAGGAGGTTGAGGGGATACTAGGTCCTTGATGTAGGAGGTTGAGGGGGAACTAGGTCCTTGGGGTTTGCGCACTCTCGTCAGGATCCTCGCTGTGCTGTTTTGGATGTACTGGAGCTTTTTGATGCTCTTCTTGGGGACCCTGACGAGAAGTGTGTTGCAGTAATAATAATTCCGTTGTAAGTGTGAAGTACAACACTAATCAAATCTATTATTATTACTTTATGCGTCTGAAAACATATGTCTTGTAATGAGACATTTTTAAAAAAGTGCAGTTCCAAAAAAAAAAAAAGTCCTCCAGGTTGAGTGAGTAATCTTTGTCTTCACTGCCCTCTTGTGGCCTCCTGCAGTATTGCACCTTCTCCTATTTCCCTTCCCTCATCCTGTCCTCTCTGCTTCCTCCTGGCAGTCTGATCCAGACTCGCCTGGCCACTCACCTGCTGGAGCCTGCAGCTTCCTCCTGAACCTTCCTCCTCCTTCCTCCTTCCTCCTTCTTTCATGGCCTCTCTGAGGACGTCACGCCCCCTGCTGGACTCTTTGTGTGTGTTTGCATGTCCCGAGTGCGTGGTCAAGAGCTGGACTCGCCGAGCGTTTTATTGTGAAGGAGGGAAATGCTGGTCATGTGACTGCGGGCAGTTTCTTCTCCCTCCTCCCGTCTGTTTGAAACAGATGCTTTTTGTGGCTCTTAATAAAAAATAGATTTGCTCCTCCCGGTTCTTGTTTCTTGTCATTAAACGCCCCGACCCCTCCCGCAGGACGTCGATGGCGCCCCAGCCCAGCTTCGGCCCCAGCTCGCCGACACACAACAAAGTCAACAAGCTGCCGTCCGTCAGTCAGCTGATCAACCCCCAGCAGCGCAACACGCTCACCCCGTCCGCCATGTCCGGCGGTCTGACTGACAGTAAGTGGCACCCGCCTACCTCGCACTTCCTCTTTTAGTCAGGCCACGCCCCTATTCCCTCGCCCCCGCCCACTTTAAAAACTGCGAAACCCCCTCGATAGTCGGCTTTAAAACAAAGTCAAAAGGCTGACCGCCGCTGCTTTTGTGTCTGCAGTGACTCCCATGATGGGCACTCACATGCCAATGGGCGCTGACATGAGCTCACTGAGCCCCTCACACGCCCTGCAGCCCCAGCTGCCCATGGTGCCCTCACACTGTACCCCCCCTCCTCCGTACCCCATGGACAGCAGCATCTCCAGGTACCCAGACACCTAAAACCCAAACTAGCTCTCACAAAAAAGTACTTTAAAATGTGTAAAAAAAAAAGCCAAAAGCAGTGAAGTTGTCAAGTTAAATAAAAGGAGAATACAACAACTTATATTCAATTGAATAGACTGCAAAGACAAGATATTTCATGTTCACACTGACAAACTTTATTATTTTTGGCATTTTTACCAGTGTGTTACATGGCCTTTTCCTTTTAACAACACTCAGTAAAGGTTTGGGAACTGAGGAGACACATTTTTGAAGTGGAATTCTTTCCCATTCTTGCTCGATGTACAGCTTAAGTTGTTCAACAGTCTCCCTTCTCATATTTTAGCCTTCACACATTTTCAATGGCCACACTCTTTTACTACGAAGCCACGTTGGATGTAACACGTGAAATAAGCAGGGGCGTCCATGATAACGTTGCTCGGATGGCAACATATGTTGCTCCAAAAAGCTGTATGTACTAGAGATGCGCGGATAGGCAATTATTTCATCCGCAACCGCATCAGAAAGTCGTCAACCATCCGCCATCCACCCGATGTAACATTTTTTTTTTTTTTTTTTTTGTCCTTTCCAGCTTCTCAGGCAAATCATATAGTTGATGTAGATGCCCATGTCGGCTGTTCAGATTTACTTTACAAAAGAGAAGTGTAGGATACTTCTCTTGTTGCCTTATTTGTATTTGACTTTATTAAATGTATTTATATTATCATTTCGTGCAGCCGATGTAACATTTGATCAGAACTGCATCCGCCCGCATTCGCCCGTTGTTATATATCTAATATAGACGATGCAAGGCATTAGTGAGGTTATAAAGCTTTTGCCTGTTAAAGAAAGGAGACTGATCCAACGCAGCACAGACATTCGCGTGCCACGCTGTCACGACCCAGACGCACACCAGTGCGCAATCATATGGGAGCCGCGCTGAGCGCACCTCCAAGCGCGTCTCGCTGCCGGCGACGGCCGGGTATATGGGCCCGACGCTCCAGCGCCATCCATTTTCAGGGCTAGTTGATTCGGCAGGTGGGTTGTTACACACTCCTTAGCGGGTTCCAACTTCCATGGCCACCGTCCTGCTGTCTATATCAACCAGGGTGAGCCCCACCCCTTTCGTGAGCGCACTGCGCGCGGAGTGACCCCTGTTACGCGCCCCCGGCAACAGGGGTGGCGGGCAGGTAAGCTGCGCGGGCGGAGCGCGCGGAGTGACCCCTGTTACGAGCCCCCGGCCACGGGGGTTGGCGGGCAGGTAAGCTGCTTACCTGCTGCGCGTGACGCCGGCCGCGGCGAAGGCGGACGAGGCGGGGTGTCGGTGCGGTGGGCGCGGTGGTGACCCTGGACGTGCGTCGGGCCCTTCTCGCGGATCGCCTCAGCTACGGCTCCCGGTGGGGCCCTCTCGGGGGAAGGGGCCTCGGTCCCGGACCCCGGCGAGGCGTCGGGGGCCTTCTCCGCTCCGTAAAAGTGTCCATCTCTTTTTTTTTTTTTCTTCTGTTGTGGCATATGCTGCAGGTGCCTGCTCGTTTTTCGTATGTGGGTAACAACATTTAACTATGTATATATATTTCCCAATTGGTTTAACTGCCACCCGCCTGAATCTATTTAAAATCTAATTTTTTTAAATTTCAATCGCCCGACCCGACCCGACCCGACCCGCTGATAAAATCTAATTTTTTTAAATTTCATCCGCCCGATCTGCGGACTCCGCGGTTGTGCCCGCAAACTGCGCATCTCTAGTATGTACCTTTCAGCATTAATGGCGCCTTCACAGATGTGTAAGTTACCCATGTCTTGGCCACTAATACACCCCCATACCATCACACTTTGCGCCTAGAACAATCCGGATGGTTCTTTTTCCTCTTCGGTTTCCAAAAAAAAACATTTTCAAATGTGGACTCGTCAGACCACGGAACACTTTTCCACTTTGCATCAGTCCATCTTAGATGAAGCCGGCGGCGTTTCTGGGTGTTGTTGATAAATGGCTGTGGCTTTGCATAGTAAGGGTTTTAACTTGCACTTACAGATGTAGCGACCGACTGTAGTTACTGACAGTGGGTTTCTGACGTGTTCCCGAGCCCATGTGGTGATATCCTTTACACACGGATGTGGCTTTTTGATGCAGTACCGCCTGAGGGATGGAAAGTGCGTAATATCATGGCTTATATGCAGTGATTTCTCCAGATTCTCTGAACCTTTGGATGATATTACGGAGCGTAGATGGTGAAATCCCTAAATTCCTTGTTGAGAAATGTTGTTCTTAAACAATTTGCTCATGCATTTGTTGACAAAGTGGTGACCCTCGCCCCCCGTCCTTGTTTATTTCATGGAAGCTGCTTTTATACCCAATCATGGCACCCACCTGTTCCCAATTTGCCCGTTCACCTGTGGGATGTTCCAAATAAGAGCATTCCTCAACTCTCTCGGTCTTTTTTGCCACTTGTGCCAACTTCTCTGAAACATGTTGCAGGCATCAAATTCCAAATGAGCTAATATTTGCAGACAATAATAAAGTTTGTCAGTGTGAACAGTAAATATCTTGTCTTTGCAGTCTATTCAATTGAATATAAGTTGAAAAGGATTTGTTGTATTCCCTTTTTATTGACTGACCATTGACACAAGGTGACAACTTCATGGTGTTTGTACTCCAGTGAGTCCTGAAGGCTGAAGGCTGAAGGCTGAAGGCTGCTCCGTGGGCATCAAACTATTCCATTCAAGTCAAATATTGAACTTATTGAACTTAGTATGTAACTTTTTTAAAAGGGCTTGCAGGTTAGAGACTTCTGGTTACATGGAGATGTCCTAAATGAATTAATTTTTTTTTTTAAACCGGAAGGTATAAGAATGGTGATTGAGATGTAAACACGAATTATTCCATTGCTGTTCCATGACACTCACTGGAAACACAAGATGCTTCTGGTTGATGGAACTCAATAGATTTTTGTAAACGATTCATCCATTTAGAATTGAAATGAATCCATTCACTAAATATTAGGAGCGTGAATCTTTGGCCTCTTAATAATTTGTTTCGATTCCTGCGGTGACTAGTTAGAGGATTTATTACTAGTACTGTGTCAATACTAGTTAGATGATTTATTACTGGCACAGCATCAATTCTAGTTAGATGATGTATTACTAGTACTGTGTCAATACCAGTTAGCTGATTTATTACTAGTACTGTGTCAATACTAGTTAGATTATGTATTACTAGTACAGTGTCATACTAGTTAGATGATGTATTACTAGTACAGTGTCAATACTAGTTAGATGATGTATTACTAGTACTGTGTCAATACTAGTTAGATTATGTATTACTAGTTAGTTGCTTTATTACTAGTACTGTGCCAGTACTAGTTATATGCTGCATTACTAGTATGGTGTCAATACTAGTTAGATGCTGTATTACTAGTACAGTATCAATACTAGTTTGATGATTTATTACTAGTACTGTGTCAATACTAGTTAGATGATCTATTACTAGTACAGTATCAATACTCATTAGATGATTTATTACTGGCACAGCATCAATACTAGTTAGATGATGTATTACTAGTACAGTATCAATACTAGTTAGATTATTTATTACTGGCACAGCATCAATACTAGTTAAATGATGTATTACTGGCACAGCATCAATACTAGTTAATTGACGTGTTACTAGTACAGTATCAATACTAGTTAGATGATGTATTACTAGTACAGTGTCAATACTAGTTAGATTATGTATTACTAGTACTGTGTCAATACTAGTTAGATGATGTATTACTAGTACTGTGTCAATACTAGTTAGATGATGTATTACTAGTACTGTGTCAATACTAGTTAGATTATGTATTACTAGTACAGTATCAATACTTGTTAGATGATGCATTACTAGTGCAGTGTCAATACTAGTTAGATGATGTATTACCAGTACAGTATCAATACTAGTTTGATGATGTATTACTAGTACAGTGTCAATACTAGTTAGATTATTTATTTCTAGTACTGTGTCAATACTAGTTAGATGATGTATTACTAGTACTGTGTCAATACTAGTTAGATGATGTATTACTAGTACAGTATCAATACTAGTTAGATGATGTATTACTAGTACTGTGTCAATACTAGTTAGATGATGTATTACTAGTACTGTGTCAATACTAGTTAGATGATGTATTACTAGTACAGTATCAATACTAGATGATGTATTACTAGTACAGTGTCAATACTAGTTAGATTATGTATTACTAGTACTGTGTCAATACTAGTTAGATGATGTATTACTAGTACAGTATCAATACTAGTTTGATGATTTATTACTAGTACTGTGGCAATACTAGTTTGATGATTTATTACTAGTACTGTGGCAATACTAGTTAGATGAGGTATTACTAGTACAGTATCAATACTAGTTAGATGATGTATTACTAGTACTGTGTCAATACTAGTTAGATGATGTATTACTAGTACTGTGTCAATACTAGTTAGATGATGTATTACTAGTACAGTATCAATACTAGATGATGTATTACTAGTACTGTGTCAATACTAGTTAGATGATGTATTACTAGTACAGTGTCAATACTAGTTAGATGGTGTATTACTAGTACTGTGTCAATACTAGTTAGATTATGTATTACTAGTACTGTGTCAATACTAGTTAGATGATGTATTACTAGTACAGTGTCAATACTAGTTAGATTATTTATTTCTAGTACTGTGTCAATACTAGTTAGATGATGTATTACTAGTGCAGTGTCAATACTAGTTAGATGATGTATTACTAGTACAGTATCAATACTAGTTTGATGATTTATTACTAGTACTGTGTCAATACTAGTTAGATGATGCATTACTAGTGCAGTGTCAATACTAGTTAGATGATGTATTACTAGTACAGTATCAATACTATTTAGCTGATGTATTACTAATACAGTATCAATACTAGTTAGATTATTACTTTCTAGTACTGTGTCAATACTAGTATAGTATTAATACTAGTTCGATTATTTATTACTAGTACAGTATCAATACTAGTTAGATGATTTATTTCTAGTACTGTGTCAATACTAGTTAGATGATGTATTACTAGTACAGTATCAATACTAGTTAGATGATTTATTTCTAGTACTGTGTCAATACTAGTTAGATGATGTATTACTAGTACAGTATCAATGCTATTTAGCTGATGTATTACTAGTACAGTATCAATACTAGTTAGATTATTTATTTCTAGTACAGTATCAATACTAGTTAGATGATGTATTACTAGTACTGTGTCAATACTAGTTAGATGATGCATTACTAGTACAGTATCAATACTAGTTAGATGATGTATTACTAGTACAGTATCAATACTAGTTTGATGATTTATTACTAGTACTGTGTCTATACTAGTTAGATGATGTATTACTAGTACAGTATCAATACTAGTTAGATGATGTATTACTAGTACTGTGTCAATACTAGTTAGATGATGTATTACTAGTACAGTATCAATACTAGTTAGATTATTTCTTTCTAGTACTGTGTCAATACTAGTTAGACGATGTAATACTAGTATAGTATTAATACTAGTTAGATTATTTATTACTAGTACAGTATCAATACTAGTTAGATGATTTATTTCTAGTACTGTGTCAATACTAGTTAGACGATGTATTACTAGTACAGTATCAATACGAGTTAATTTATTTCTAGTACAGTATCAATGCTCATTACTAGTACAGTATCAACAATATATGATTTATTACTAGTACAGTATCAATACTAGATTATGTATTAATAAGTAACAATACTAAATTTATTACCAGTACAGTATTAATACTAGTTAGATGATTTATTACTAGTACAGTGTCAATGCTAGTAAAATGATTTATTACTAGTACAGTATCACTGCTAGATCATTTATTACAAATACAGTATCAATACTAGATGATGTATTACTAGTACTGTGTCAATACTAGTTAGATTATGTATTACTAGTGCAGTATCAATACTAGATTATTTACTAGTACAGTTTCAATAACATGTAGATGATTTATTACTAGTACAGTATCAATACTAGATGATTTATTACTAGTACAATATTAATACTAGTTACATGATGTATTACTAGTACAGAATCAATACTAGTTAGATGATTTATTACCAGTACAGTATCAATACTAAATGATGTATTACTAGTACTGTGGCAAAACTAGTTAGATTATGTATTACTAGTACAGTATCAATACTAATTTGATTATTTATTAATAGTACAGTATTATAATTTTGATGATTTATTATTAATACAGTATTAATACTAGATGATTTATCACTAGTAGAATATCAATACTAGTTAGATGATTCATTACTTGTACAGTATTAATACTAGCTGGATTAATGTATTACTACAAACTACAAAAGCAGTGAATCCTTTTCAACTTATATTCAATTGAAGAGACTGCAAAGACAAGATATTTAACGTTCACACTGACAAACTTTATTATTGTTTGCAAATATTAGCTAATTTGGAATTTGATGCCTGCAACATGTTTCAAAAAAGCTGGCACAAGTGGCAAAAAAGAGTGAGAGAGTTGAGGAATGCTCATCAAAGACTTATTTGGAACATCCCACAGGTGGACAGGCGAATTGGGAACAGGTGGGTGCCATGATTGGGTATAAAAGCAGCTTCCATGAAATGCTCAGTCATTCACAAACAAGGACGGGGGCGAGGGTCACCACTTTGTCAACAAATGCCTGAGCAAATTGTTGAACAGTTTAAGAAAAACCTTTCTCAACCAGCTATTGCAAGGAATTTAGGGATTTCACCATCTACGCTCCGTAATATCATCAAAGGGTTCAGACAATCTGGAGAAATCACTGCACGTAAGCCATGATATTACACATCTTGGATCACAAAGCGACATCAGTGTGTAAAGGATATCACCACATGGACTCAGGAACACTTCAGAAAACCACTGTCAGTAACTACAGTCGGTCGCTACATCTGTAAGTGCAAGTTAAAACTCTTACTATGCAAAGCCAAAGCCATTTATCAACAACACCCAGAAAACGCCGCCGGCTTCGCTGGGCCTGAGCTCATCTAAGATGGACTGATGCAAAGTGGAAAAGTGTTCCGTGGTCTGACGAGTCCACATTTCAAATTGTTTTTGGAAACTGTGGACCAAAGAGGAAAAGAACCATCCGGACTGTTGAAAAGTCAGCATGTGTATTAGTGGCCAAGACATGGGTAACTTACACATCTGTGAAGGCACCATTAATGCTGAAAGGTACATACAGGTTTTGGAGCAACATATGTTGCCATCCAAGCAACGTTTATCATGGACGCCCCTGCTTATTTCAGCAAGACAATGCCAAGCCACGTGTTACATCAACGTGGCTTCGTAGTAAAAGAGTGCGGGTACTAGACTGGCCTGCCTGTAGTCCAGACATTGAAAATGTGTGAAGGCTAAAATATGAGAAGGGAGACTGTTGAACAACTTAAGCTGTACATCAAGCAAGAATGGGAAAGAATTCCACTTCAAAAATGTGTCTCCTCAGTTCCCAAACCTTTACTGAGTGTTGTTAAAAGGAAAGGCCATGTAACACACTGGTGAAAATGCCTTTTTTGCAATGTGTTGCTGCCATTAAATTCTAAGTTCATGATTATTTAGTTTGTCAGTTCCAACGTTAAATATCTTGTCTTTGCAGTCTATTCAATTTGTTGTATTCTCTTTTTATTTACCATTTACACAACGTGACAACTTCACTGCTTTTGGCTTTTAAAGTACTAGTTAGATGGTTAATTATTAGTACTGTATTATTACTAGTTAGATGGTTAATTATTAGTACAGTATTATTACTATTTAGATGGTTGATTATTAGTACAGTATTATTACTAGTTAGATGGTTGATTATTAGTACTGTATTATTACTAGTTAGATGGTTGATTATTAGTACTAGTTAGATGGTTGATTATTAGTACAGTATTATTACTAGTTAGATGGTTAATTATTAGTACTGTATTATTACTAGTTAGATGGTTGATTATTAGTACTGTATTATTACTAGTTAGATGGTTAATTATTAGTACTGTATTATTACTAGTTAGATGGTTGATTATTAGTACAGTATTATTACTAGTTAGATGGTTAATTATTAGTACTGTATTATTACTAGTTAGATGGTTAATTATTAGTACAGTATTATTACTATTTAGATGGTTGATTATTAGTACAGTATTATTACTAGTTAGATGGTTGATTATTAGTACTGTATTATTACTAGTTAGATGGTTGATTATTAGTACTAGTTAGATGGTTGATTATTAGTACAGTATTATTACTAGTTAGATGGTTAATTATTAGTACTGTATTATTACTAGTTAGATGGTTGATTATTAGTACTGTATTATTACTAGTTAGATGGTTAATTATTAGTACTGTATTATTACTAGTTAGATGGTTGATTATTAGTACAGTATTATTACTAGTTAGATGGTTCATTATTAGTACTGTATTATTACTAGTTAGATGGTTGATTATTAGTACAGTATTATTACTAGTTAGATGGTTGATTATTAGTACTGTATTATTACTAGTTAGATGGTTGATTATTAGTACAGTATTATTACTAGTTAGATGGTTGATTATTAGTACTGTATTATTACTAGTTAGATGGTTGATTATTAGTACTGTATTATTACTAGTTAGATGGTTGATTATTAGTACAGTATTATTACTAGTTAGATGGTTGATTATTAGTACTGTATTATTACTAGTTGGATGGTTGATTATTAGTACTGTATTATTACTAGTTGGATGGTTGATTATTAATACTAGTTAGATGGTTGATTATTAGTACAGTATTAGTACTAGTTAGATGGTTGATTATTAGTACTGTATTATTACTAGTTATATGGTTGATTATTAGTACTAGTTAGATGGTTGATTATTAGTACAGTATTATTACTAGTTAGATGGTTGATTATTAGTACTGTATTATTACTAGTTAGATGGTTGATTATTAGTACTGTATTATTACTAGTTAGATGGTTGATTATTAGTACTAGTTAGATGGTTGATTATTAGTACAGTATTATTACTAGTTAGATGGTTGATTATTAGTACAGTATTATTACTAGTTAGATGGTTGATTATTAGTACAGTATTATTACTAGTTAGATGGTTGATTATTAGTACTGTATTATTACTAGTTAGATGTTGATTATTAGTACTGTATTATTACTAGTTAGATGGTTGATTATTAGTACTATATTATTACTAGTTAGATGGTTGATTATTAGTACAGTATTATTACTAGTTAGATGGTTGATAATAAGTACTGTATTATTACTAGTTCGATGGTTGATTATTGGTACAGTATTATTACTAGTTAGATGGTTGATTATTAGTACTGTATTATTACTAGTTAGATGGTTGATTATTAGTACTGTATTATTACTAGTTAGATGGTTGATTATTAGTACTGTATTATTACTAGTTAGATGGTTGATTATTAGTACTGTATTATTACTAGTTGGATGGTTGATTATTAGTACTGTATTATTACTAGTTGGATGGTTGATTATTAATACTAGTTAGATGGTTGATTATTAGTACAGTATTAGTACTAGTTAGATGGTTGATTATTAGTACTGTATTATTACTAGTTATATGGTTGATTATTAGTACTAGTTAGATGGTTGATTATTAGTACAGTATTATTACTAGTTAGATGGTTGATTATTAGTACTGTATTATTACTAGTTAGATGGTTGATTATTAGTACTGTATTATTACTAGTTAGATGGTTGATTATTAGTACAGTATTATTACTAGTTAGATGGTTGATTATTAGTACTGTATTATTACTAGTTGGATGGTTGATTATTAGTACTGTATTATTACTAGTTGGATGGTTGATTATTAATACTAGTTAGATGGTTGATTATTAGTACAGTATTAGTACTAGTTAGATGGTTGATTATTAGTACTGTATTATTACTAGTTATATGGTTGATTATTAGTACTAGTTAGATGGTTGATTATTAGTACAGTATTATTACTAGTTAGATGGTTGATTATTAGTACTGTATTATTACTAGTTAAATGGTTGATTATTAGTACAGTATTATTACTAGTTAGATGGTTGATTATTAGTACTAGTTAGATGGTTAAATATTAGTACAGTATTATTACTAGTTAGATGGTTAATTATTAGTACAGTATTATTACTAGTTAGATGGTTGATTATTAGTACTGTATTATTACTAGTTAGATGGTTGATTATTAGTACTGTATTAATACTAGTTGGATGGTTAATTATTAGTACAGTATTATTACTAGTTAGATGGTTGATTATTAGTACTGTATTATTACTAGTTAGATGGTTAGTTATTAGTACAGTATTATAACTAGTTAGATGGTTGATTATTAGTACAGTATTATTACTAGTTAGATGGTTGATTATTAGTACAGTATTATTACTAGTTAGATGGTTGATTATTAGTACTGTATTATTACTAGTTAGATGGTTGATTATTAGTACTGTATTATTACTAGTTAGATGGTTGATTATTAGTACTGTATTATTACTAGTTAGATGGTTGATTATTAGTACTGTATTATTACTAGTTAGATGGTTGATTATTAGTACTGTATTATTACTAGTTAGATGGTTGATTATTAGTACTGTATTATTACTAGTTGGATGGTTGATTATTAGTACTGTATTATTACTAGTTAGATGGTTGATTATTAGTACTGTATTATTACTAGTTAGATGGTTGATTATTAGTACTGTAATATTACTAGTTGGATGGTTGATTATTAGTACTGTATTATTACTAGTTAGATGGTTGATTATTAGTACTGTATTATTACTAGTTAAATGGTTGATTATTAGTACTGTATTATTACTAGTTAGATGGTTGATCATTAGTACTGTATTATTACTAGTTGGATGGTTGATTATTAGTACAGTATTATTACTAGTTAGATGGTTGATTATTAGTACAGTATTATTACTAGTTAGATGGTTGATTATTAGTACAGTATTATTACTAGTTAGATGGTTGATTATTAGTACTGTATTATTACTAGTTAGATGGTTGATTATTAGTACAATATTATTACTAGTTAGATGGTTGATTATTAGTACAGTATTATTACTAGTTAGATGGTTGATTATTAGTACAGTATTATTACTAGTTAGATGGTTGATTATTAGTACAGTATTATTACTAGTTAGATGGTTAATTATTAGTACAATATTATTACTATTTAGATGGTTGATTATTAGTACTGTATTATTACTAGTTAGATGGTTAATTATTAGTACTGTATTATTACTATTTAGATGGTTGATTATTAGTACAGTATTATTACTAGTTAGATGGTTGATTATTAGTACAGTATTATTACTAGTTAGATGGTTGATTATTAGTACAGTATTATTACTAGTTAGATGGTTGATTATTAGTACAGTATTATTACTAGTTAGATGGTTGATTATTAGTACTGTATTATTACTAGTTAGATGGTGATTATTAGTACTGTATTATTACTAGTTAGATGGTTGATTATTAGTACAGTATTATTACTAGTTAAATGGTTGATTATTAGTACTGTATTATTACTAGTTAGATGGTTGATTATTAGTACTGTATTATAACTAGTTAGATGGTGATTATTAGTACTGTATTATTACTAGTTAGATGGTTGATTATTAGTACTGTATTATTACTAGTTAGATGGTTGATTATTAGTACTGTATTACTAGTTAGATGGTTGATTATTAGTACTGTATTATTACTAGTTAGATGGTTGATTATTAGTACTGTATTATTACTAGTTAGATGGTTGATTATTAGTACTGTATTATTACTAGTTAGATGGTTGATTATTAGTACTGTATTATTACTAGTTAGATGGTTGATTATTAGTACTGTATTATTACTAGTTAAATGGTTGATTATTAGTACTGTATTATTATTAGTACTGTATTATTACTAGTTAGATGGTTGATTATTAGTACTGTATTATTACTAGTTAGATGGTTAATTATTAGTACTGTATTATTACTAGTTAGATGGTTGATTATTAGTACTGTATTATTACTAGTTGGATGGTTGATTATTAGTACTGTATTATTACTAGTTAGATGGTTGATTATTAGTACTGTATTATTACTAGTTAAATGGTTGATTATTAGTACTGTATTATTACTAGTTAGATGGTTGATCATTAGTACTGTATTATTACTAGTTAGATGGTTGATTATTAGTACAGTATTATTACTAGTTAGATGGTTGATTATTAGTACAGTATTATTACTAGTTAGATGGTTGATTATTAGTACAGTATTATTACTAGTTAGATGGTTGATTATTAGTACAGTATTATTACTAGTTAGATGGTTGATTATTAGTACAGTATTATTACTAGTTAGATGGTTGATTATTAGTACAGTATTATTACTAGTTAGATGGTTGATTATTAGTACAGTATTATTACTAGTTAGATGGTTAATTATTAGTACAGTATTATTACTATTTAGATGGTTGATTATTAGTACTGTATTATTACTAGTTAGATGGTTAATTATTAGTACAGTATTATTACTAGTTAGATGGTTGATTATTAGTACAGTATTATTACTAGTTAGATGGTTGATTATTAGTACAGTATTATTACTAGTTAGATGGTTGATTATTAGTGCAGTATTATTACTAGTTAGATGGTTAATTATTAGTACAGTATTATTACTAGTTAGATGGTTGATTATTAGTACTGTATTATTACTAGTTAGATGGTGATTATTAGTACTGTATTATTACTAGTTAGATGGTTGATTATTAGTACAGTATTATTACTAGTTAAATGGTTGATTATTAGTACTGTATTATTACTAGTTAGATGGTTGATTATTAGTACTGTATTATAACTAGTTAGATGGTGATTATTAGTACTGTATTATTACTAGTTAGATGGTTGATTATTAGTACTGTATTATTACTAGTTAGATGGTTGATTATTAGTACTGTATTATTACTAGTTAGATGGTTGATTATTAGTACTGTATTATTACTAGTTAGATGGTTGATTATTAGTACTGTATTATTACTAGTTAGATGGTTGATTATTAGTACTGTATTATTACTAGTTAGATGGTTGATTATTAGTACTGTATTATTACTAGTTAAATGGTTGATTATTAGTACTGTATTATTATTAGTACTGTATTATTACTAGTTAGATGGTTGATTATTAGTACTGTATTATTACTAGTTAGATGGTTAATTATTAGTACTGTATTATTACTAGTTAGATGGTTGATTATTAGTACTGTATTATTACTAGTTAGATGGTTGATTATTAGTACTGTATTATTACTAGTTAAATGGTTGATTATTAGTACTGTATTATTACTAGTTAGATGGTTGATTATTAGTACTGTATTATTACTAGTTAGATGGTTGATTATTAGTACTGTATTACTAGTTAAATGGTTGATTATTAGTACTGTATTACTATTAGTACTGTATTATTACTAGTTAGATGGTTGATTATTAGTACTGTATTATTACTAGTTAGATGGTTAATTATTAGTACTGTATTATTACTAGTTAGATGGTTGATTATTAGTACTGTATTATTACTAGTTAGATGGTTGATTATTAGTACTGTATTATTACTAGTTAAATGGTTGATTATTAGTACTGTATTATTACTAGTTAGATGGTTGGTCATTAGTACTGTATTATTACTAGTTGGATGGTTGATTATTAGTACAGTATTATTACTAGTTAGATGGTTGATTATTAGTACTGTATTATTACTAGTTGGATGGTTGATTATTAGTACAGTATTATTACTAGTTAGATGGTTGATTATTAGTACTGTATTATTACTAGTTAGATGGTTGATTATTAGTACTGTATTATTACTAGTTAGATGGTTGATTATTAGTACTGTATTATTACTAGTTAGATGGTTAATTATTAGTACTGTATTATTACTAGTTAGATGGTTGATTATTAGTACTGTATTATTACTAGTTGGATGGTTGATTATTAGTACTGTATTATTACTAGTTGGATGGTTGATTATTAGTACTGTATTATTACTAGTTGGATGGTTGATTATTAGTACTGTATTATTACTAGTTAGATGGTTGATTATTAGTACTGTATTATTACTAGTTAGATGGTTGATTATTAGTACTGTATTATTACTAGTTAGATGGTTGATTATTAGTACTGTATTATTACTAGTTAGATGGTTGATTATTAGTACTGTATTATTACTAGTTAGATGGTTGATTATTAGTACTGTATTATTACTAGTTAAATGGTTGATTATTAGTACTGTATTATTATTAGTACTGTATTATTACTAGTTAGATGGTTGATTATTAGTACTGTATTATTACTAGTTAGATGGTTAATTATTAGTACTGTATTATTACTAGTTAGATGGTTGATTATTAGTACTGTATTATTACTAGTTAGATGGTTGATTATTAGTACTGTATTATTACTAGTTAAATGGTTGATTATTAGTACTGTATTATTACTAGTTAGATGGTTGATTATTAGTACTGTATTATTACTAGTTAGATGGTTGATTATTAGTACTGTATTACTAGTTAAATGGTTGATTATTAGTACTGTATTACTATTAGTACTGTATTATTACTAGTTAGATGGTTGATTATTAGTACTGTATTATTACTAGTTAGATGGTTAATTATTAGTACTGTATTATTACTAGTTAGATGGTTGATTATTAGTACTGTATTATTACTAGTTAGATGGTTGATTATTAGTACTGTATTATTACTAGTTAAATGGTTGATTATTAGTACTGTATTATTACTAGTTAGATGGTTGGTCATTAGTACTGTATTATTACTAGTTGGATGGTTGATTATTAGTACTGTATTATTACTAGTTAGATGGTTGATTATTAGTACTGTATTATTACTAGTTGGATGGTTGATTATTAGTACAGTATTATTACTAGTTAGATGGTTGATTATTAGTACTGTATTATTACTAGTTAGATGGTTGATTATTAGTACTGTATTATTACTAGTTAGATGGTTGATTATTAGTACTGTATTATTACTAGTTAGATGGTTAATTATTAGTACTGTATTATTACTAGTTAGATGGTTGATTATTAGTACTGTATTATTACTAGTTGGATGGTTGATTATTAGTACTGTATTATTACTAGTTGGATGGTTGATTATTAGTACTGTATTATTACTAGTTGGATGGTTGATTATTAGTACTGTATTATAACTAGTTAGATGGTGATTATTAGTACTGTATTATTACTAGTTAGATGGTTGATTATTAGTACTGTATTATTACTAGTTAGATGGTTGATTATTAGTACTGTATTATTACTAGTTAGATGGTTGATTATTAGTACTGTATTATTACTAGTTAGATGGTTGATTATTAGTACTGTATTATTACTAGTTAGATGGTTGATTATTAGTACTGTATTATTACTAGTTAAATGCTTGATTATTAGTACTGTATTATTATTAGTACTGTATTATTACTAGTTAGATGGTTGATTATTAGTACTGTATTATTACTAGTTAGATGGTTGATTATTAGTACTGTATTATTACTAGTTGGATGGTTGATTATTAGTACTGTATTATTACTAGTTAGATGGTTGATTATTAGTACTGTATTATTACTAGTTAAATGGTTGATTATTAGTACTGTATTATTACTAGTTAGATGGTTGATCATTAGTACTGTATTATTACTAGTTGGATGGTTGATTATTAGTACTGTATTATTACTAGTTAGATGGTTGATTATTAGTACTGTATTATTACTAGTTAGATGGTTGATTATTACTACAGTATTATTACTAGTTAGATGGTTGATTATTAGTACAGTATTATTACTAGTTAGATGGTTGATTATTAGTACTGTATTATTACTAGTTAGATGGTTGATTATTAGTACTGTATTATTACTAGTTAGATGGTTGATTATTAGTACCTGATTATTACTAGTTAGATGGTTGATTATTAGTTCTGTATTATTACTAGTTAGATGGTTGATTATTAGTACAGTATTATTACTAGTTAGATGGTTGATTATTAGTACAGTATTATTACTAGTTAGATGGTTGATTATTAGTACTGTATTATTACTAGTTAGATGGTTGATTATTAGTACTGTATTATTACTAGTTAGATGGTTGATTATTTGTGCAGTATTACTACTAGTTAGATGATGTATTACTAGTACAGTATTAATACTAGTTAGATTATTTATATCAATTAGTAGTTTCAATACCAAATTGATGATTGATTGCTAGTACAGTATCAATACTAGTTTGATGATTGATTGCTAGTACAGTATCAATATTAGGTAGATTATTACTAGTACAGTATCAATACTAGTTAGATGATTTATTTCTAGTACAGTAGTAACACTAGCTAGATGATTGATTACTAGTAAAATATCAATACAAGTTAGATAATTGATATAAATTAGTAGTTCCAATTCTAAATCGATGATTGGTTGCTCGTACAGTATCAATACTAGTTTGATGATTGATTGTTAGTACAGTAGTTTGATGATTGATTGCTAGTACAGTATCAATACTAGGTAGATTATTTATTACTAGTACAGTATCAATACTAGTTAGATGATTTATTACTAGTACAGTAGTAATACTAGCTAGATGATTGATTACTAGTAAAATATCTTTACAAGTTAGATAATTGATATCAATTAGTAATTCCAATTCTAAATCGATGGTTGATTGCTACTACAGTATCAATACTAGTTTGATGATTGATTGCTAGTACAGTATCAATACTAGTTTGATGATTGATTGCTAGTACAGTATCAATACTAGTTTGATGATTGATTACTAGTACAGTATCAATACTAGGTAGATGAATTATTACTAGTACAGTATCAATACAAGTTAGATGATTGATTACTAGTACAGTATCAATATTAGTTAGTGTGTATTAATACTAGTTAGTTGGTTGGTTGGTTACCAGTAGAGTATTATTACTAGTTGTATGATGTATTACTAGTACAGTATCAGTAGTAGTTAGATGACAGATTACTACTACAATATCAATACAAATTACATTTATACTAGTAAAGTATTATACTAGTAAAGTATCAAGATGATTTATTACTAGTACAGTATCAATACTAGTTTAAAGATTGATTGCTAGTACAATATAAATACTAGGTATATTATTTATACCAGTAAAGTATCATTACTAGTTAGATGATGTATTACTAGTACAGTATTAATACTAGTTTGGTGATTGATTGCTAGTACAGTATAAATACTAGGTAGATTATTTTTACTAGTAAAGTATCATTACTAGTTAGATGATTTATTACAAGTGCAGCATTTAGATGATTTATTACAAGTACAGTATCAATACTAGTTAGATTATTGATTACAAGTACAGTATCAATACTAGTTAGATGAATGGCTACTAGTACAGTATCAATGCTATTTTGAGGATTTATTACTAGTACAGTATCAATACTAGTTAGATTATTAAATACTAGTACAGTGTCAATACTAGTTAGATTATTGATTACTAGTACAGTATCCGTACTAGTTAGATGAATGGTTACTAGTACAGTACTAAAACTATTTTGATGATTTATTACTAATACAGTATCAATTGTCGTTAGATGATTGATTACTAGTACAGTAGCAATACTAGTTAGATGATTTACTAAAAGAGCAGTATCAATATCAATACTAGTTAGCTGATTAAATACTAGTACAGTACCAATACTAGTTAGATTATTGATTACTAGTACAGTATAAATACTAGTTAGATTATTGATTACTGGTAAAGTACCAATACTAGTTTGATGATCGTTTGCTAGTACAGTATCAATACTAGTTAGATGATGTATTACTAGTACATTAGTCATACTAGTTAAATTATGTAATACAAGTGCTGTATCGATAGAAATGATGATTCAATTCTAGTACAGTAATACTAGTTAGATTATGTATTACAATTGCCGTATCAATATAAATACTAGTTAGATAATTAAATTATAGTACAGTAATAGTACTAGTAAGATGATTGATTACTAATACAGTATCAAAAATTGTTAGATGATTTATTACTGTTGCAGTATAAATACTAGTTATATGATGTATTACCAGTCCAGTATCAATACTAGTTAGATGATTTATTACTAGTACAGTATCAACGCTATTTTAATGATTTATTACTAGTACAGTATCAATAGATGATCTATTACTAGTACAGTATTTATAATATTTAGATTTTTTTTTACTAGTACATTATTAATACGATTCTAATTATGTATTCCCAGTACAGTGTTAATACTATTTTGATGATGTATTACTAGTACAGTAGTAATACTAGTTAAATGATATATTGTTAAATGAATGATTACTAGTACAGTATAAATACCAGTTTGATTTATTACTAGTACAGTATCAATACTAGTATTGAAACTGTACCGATTAGATGAGTTATTACTAGTACAGTATCAATATTAGTTTGATTTGTTAATTTATTAATAGTACAGTATCAATACTAGTTAGATGTTTACTAGTACAGTATTAATACTAGTTAGATAATGTATTACTAGTACAGTATCAATACTAGTTTGATTATTTGTTTCTGGTACAGTATCATTTTAGTTTGATGATTGGTTACTGGCACAGCATCAATACTAGTTAGATAATTATTACTGGCACAGCATCAATACTAGTTAGATGATGTATTACTGGCACAGCATCAATACTAGTTAGATGATTTATTACTGGCACAGCATCAATACTAGTTAGTTGATTTATTACTGGCACAGCATCAATACTAGTTAGTTGATTTATTACTGGCACAGCATCAATACTAGTTAGTTGATTTATTACTAGTACAGCATCAATACTAGTTAGATGATTTATTACTAGTACAGCATCAATACTAGTTAGATGATTGATTACTGGCACAGCATCAATACTAGTTAGATGATTGATTACTGG
>NC_084565.2:40915000-40982500 GCF_033978685.3 Nerophis lumbriciformis
ACAAAAGCCTTGTGCAAATACTTCTTTTAAACGCCTGTCTCCAAAATCGATTTTGTGAAATAAACGCCCGGGGCTACTATTTGGTAATATACGGTAACTGATAACAGTAGTTCATCTGGGATAAGCTAATTTCAAAATTAGATTTACAACCCCGAAATATTATTGTTTTCATTTTGATGCCCCGCCCTCCTCTGTTTGACCAATTAGAAAGCCTGTGAGTTTGTCACATCCAGGTTGCCAGTTACGCATCGCCATCTTGGTCTAGCTACTGCCACCGGTGAAGTTACTAAACATGTCAGACCTTAGTCAATCTAAAAGTTACCATTACCAATCGATGGAAAACGGGCTGGCTTATCTGGTGGAGGTAGGAAGAAAGTGAGCGACGAGCTTGATGTATGTTTACAATAGCTTTTACATTTAAAGTTTTCTGTACGGAAAAAAAATACTGGACAGTAACCATTGTAACCAAATAATGGCCTGGTGCAGGCTGGTGCAAAAATAAACAAAAGCCTTGTGCAAATACTTCTTTTAAACGCCTGTCTCCAAAATCGATTTTGTGAAATAAACGCCCGGGGCTACTATTTGGTAATATATGGTAACTGATAACAGTAGTTCATCTGGGATAAGCTAATTTCAAAATTAGATTTACAACCCCGAAATATTATAGTTT
This sequence comes from Nerophis lumbriciformis, assembly GCF_033978685.3. Taxonomy (NCBI): domain Eukaryota; kingdom Metazoa; phylum Chordata; class Actinopteri; order Syngnathiformes; family Syngnathidae; genus Nerophis; species Nerophis lumbriciformis. Next base: position 40,915,671 of record NC_084565.2, read on the forward strand.
TCATTTTGATGCCCCGCCCTCCACTGTTTGACCAATTACAAAGTCTGTGAGTTTGTCACATCCAGGTTGCCAGTTACGCATGGCCATCTTGGTCTAGCTACTGCCACCGGTGAAGTTACTAAACATGTCAGACCTTAGTCAATCTAAAAGTTACCATTACCAATCGATGGAAAACGGGCTGGCTTATCTGGTGGAGGTAGGAAGAAAGTGAGCGACGAGCTTGATGTATGTTTACAATAGCTTTTACATTTAAAGTTTTCTGTACGAAAAAAAAATACTGGACAGTAACCATTGTAACCAAATAATGGCCTGGTGCAGGCTGGTGCAAAAATAAACAAAAGCCTTGTGCAAATACTTCTTTTAAACGCCTGTCTCCAAAATCGATTTTGTGAAATAAACGCCCGGGGCTACTATTTGGTAATATACGGTAACTGATAACAGTAGTTCATCTGGGATAAGCTAATTTCAAAATTAGATTTACAACCCCGAAATATTATTGTTTTCATTTTGATGCCCCGCCCTCCACTGTTTGACCAATTAGAAAGTCTGTGAGTTTGTCACATCCAGGTTGCCAGTTACGCATCGCCAGCTTGGTCTAGCTACTGCCACCGGTGAAGTTACTAAACATGTCAGACCTTAGTCAATCTAAAAGTTACCATTCTCAACTTAATCATGACAAAGCCAGGAACAAAACCAGGATTTGCATACCTGCCAACTTTTGAAATCAGAAAAACCTAGTAGCCAGGGTCCAGGGGCCGCAGGCCCCGGTAGGTCTAGGACAAAGTCCTGGACAAAGTCCTGGTGGGGGGTTCGACGCAAAGTGATTATTAGCATTCAGACAGGTTAAAATGTTGCTAAAACCATCACTTTTCTATCAGTCACAGTGACTTTTCAATATTATGTGATTATTTCTTTGATAACCACAATATCATACCTTGACATCTTTAAAAGAAATTCAGTGAAAATATGCAGTTCACCATGCAAATGTGTTTTGGTAAATAAAGTTATGATTGTAAATGTATTCAAAATCTTTTGACATTAACTTTATATGTTGAAACGTTCAACAACTTGAAAGAATAAGATTTTTGAGAGTATTTGGTTCAAATTACACAATATAAATAAGACATGTCATTATTGATATTGCAGACATTATTGTAACAAGAAACTTCAGGTCGAAATGTTGGTTTATGAAAGAAATACAAATAAATATAAATATAAAACTTCATGACGACATTTTTCAAATTAATAAAGAGTAATAGAATAGTATGATAGTTATATGTTACTTGTTTTGAACATGTTATCGTTATCACAAATAAAAAGATATACTGTACACAGAAATTATTTTTGATTTGATTTATTGTTTATGTAATAAAAGATTTACTTAAAATTGTATGTTTTGTGAGTTTTTTTATGCTACGAACTGTACTTACCGGCGATGTAAACCGAAGGAGACATTTCCGTAATGAAAGCTGCAACACCCTTTTTAGATCCCATCATCACTGCAGCATTATCGGCAGCAAAGCAAACCAAATTCTGCCAAGGAATTTCGTTTGAGTCTATTTCTTCCGCGAGTATTTTGTAAATGTTTTCGCCTGTGGAAGCCGTATTGCATTCCCTCAAAGACAGAAGTACTGACAATACTTTGCCAATGTCGTCATCGAAATATCGAACACAAATGGGGTACAGTTTTACATCGTCATAATCGGTGTTGCCGTCAGTCGACATGCTAAATGGTTCCGTCTTCATGACATCGGCGATACTTTTTGAGGATTCTGTTCCAAGACACTGAATAATGTTTGATGTTTTGGTTCGACCACATCCATATTATTTGGCGATTTTCGAGTCGGGAAACATTTTCCGAAATAACTGTCCCATGTGATCAGCCAATGCGATTGGAAGTCCATGCTCAATTATTGCCTCCGTAAATAAAACTTCGGCATTTATCGTATTTTCCGCACTATAAGGCGCACCTAAAAACCACAAATTTTCTCAAAAGCTGACAGTGCGCCTTATAACCCGGTGCGCTTTATATATGGATAAATATTAAGATTCATTTTCATAAAGTTTCGGTCTCGCAACTTCGGTAAACAGCCGCCATCTTTTTTTCCGGTAGAACAGGAAGCGCTTCTTCTTCTACGCAAGCAACCGCCAAGGTAAGCACCCGCCCCCATAGAACAGGAAGCGCTTCTTCTTCTACTGTAAGCAACCACCCGCCCGCGTAGAAGAAGAAAAAGCGCGCGGATATTATCATTTCCTTTGTGTGTTTACATCTGTAAAGACCACAAAATGGCTCCTACAAAGCGACAGGGATCCGGTTCATGAAAAGACGCAATCTCTCCATCCGCACACGGATTACTATTTCACAGCAACTGATATTCCTGTGAACCGCACTGTGGATACAACGGGAGCACGTACGGTGAATATTCGCACCACAGGGAATGAGAAGTCATCCTTCACTGTGGTTCTAGCTTGCCATGCTAATGGCCAGAAACTTCCACCCATGGTGATATTCAAAAGGAAGACCTTGCCAAAAGAGACCTTTCCAGCCGGCGTCATCATAAAAGCTAACTCGAAGGGATGGATGAAGAAAAGATGAGCGAGTGGTTAAGGTAAGTTTAAGTTTACGCGAAGAGGCCGGGTGGCTTTTTTCACACAGCTTCGTCCATGTTGATATACGACTCCGTGCGCGCCCACATCACGCTGGTTTTAATATATTATTAAAGTTTGACTGACCTATTTGACTGTTTTTTTGACATTCCTTTAGCGCAGTTAGATGCGGCTTATAACACGGGGCGGCTTATAGGTGGACAAAGTTTTGAAATATGCCGTTCATTGAAGGCGCGGCTTTTAACCCAGGGCGCCTTATGGTGCGGAAAATACGGTATCACATCCAAAGAATCTGTTTGGGCGACGAAAAACGTTGAAAGTTTTCAACTTGTATCGCTAGCAACGGCATTAGACTTGTGTTTTTTTTGTCCCAACGTGGTCTTTTACATCGCTAATTCCTCCGTGTATAATCTACTGCCTTGTTCAATTGTAAAAAATATTCTGTGCCTAAAATTCACATTTCTATCACAATTATCATACTGTAAACATGGTAAGCTAACTTCATTAAAATTAATAGTCCTGTCAATAGCATGGAATTACAATTCAAATGTAGTTTTTTTTGTAAGCCTTTCAAAAGAATTCAAAATATGAAAAATTAATGAAAATTAATTGAAGCCATCAGACACTTGAAAAGTGGCACATCACATCTCTAATGTAATCATTTGAACTTTTCAACAGAAATAGCACTGCAAAAATATTAAGGACATACTTCTGTATTTTGGTAGTTATGCTGTCAACATTTAACAAGATTTCTTCAACTTGGACTTGAAAGCATAAATAGTATAAACACTTTTAACAGTATAACAGTACTAAACAATTCCAATAGATAACATTGGTGTCATTACCTTTTTGTGGCTAAAATCCAAATTTATTCTATCAGATTGATCATACTGCAAAAATGATTAGACTTGTGTTTTTTTTTCCGTGTCCGATCGAAAAATCTTGTCTGCACAAGGTGCAATTCGTGTAGTTTTTACCCTTTTTGGAACGGATTATTATTCCCGGATAGGCTTTTGAATATTCTTCACGGAATGACTGCAGTTTTCTTTTCGGTTTAAGACTCGTTTGCGATTTTTCTCCGGCTGATTCCATGATCGTTCGCTCGTTTGGAAACAATGGCAACAGGTGCCTCGTGCTTGGCAGCGGTGCTATAAATAGCCTCGCGCATGGCATTCGGAATGGCTCGATAGGAAGTTACGGGAAGCAGTGTCGATTGTCATTGTTGTTACGCGATTTCGTGAATAAAACTTTAAAAAAAAAAAAAAAATTTAATTAATGAAAAACCGTATTTTTTATCACTGCAACCGTAACCCGGAATAGGTTGATGAAAACCGTACTAATTACGAGAAAACCGGAGTAGTTGGCAGGTATGGATTTGTATCGGGGATGACTTTGGAAGATGGAGACCATTGAAGATTTTTTTCATCAGACGACAAACTTGCTCATTTCCTCCTTGATAGGTAAGTCAGGCATTTACGTTTTCTTATTACTTGCAATAAATGGAAATGGACATTCGGAATGTAAACTATATTGTCCAATACAGTCTATGGTCTTGTCTAACAAAGATAGTATGTTCCTGCAACCTTAGCATGCTAGCCTGGTCAATGACATATGGACATAAGGGCTAACGGGAAATACAGTATATACCCCAACTGAGGGCAAAATATATTTTCGACAAATAAAACTTATTTCCTGCTCAATATGCTGATACGCTGAGGAAATGGGTTCCAACATTAGCACGGCAATGTGAAACGTACGGAGACAGCCAAATCACATGATAAAAGATTGGTGTTTGCATATTGTGGACTACATGTACCAAGTTATATGGCAATCTGAAAGGTTTGAAACAGTAGCCTATACCTTAGTAAAATGTCTCCTCTTTAGTTTTGGGCTTACATTAGGCTGCTAAGCATGCTCTACTTATTTTCACCAGTATAACCATTGCTAGTGTTGGTTGTAGTCTTTGTTTTCTGATAATACTGACAATAACTATATGATTGTTGTGATATTGTACGCAGGCATGACCTACTTCTTCCGGAAAATAGCCTCATTTCTGTGTGAAATGCGTTGGTTAGAGATTTGTTATTGACAAAACGCTTGTCTATTCAGTTATTGTGGTCCCAGCACCTCAACCTTGGAGTAGCCCAGTCCATCCAGCTGGGTTTGGCTGCGTATCTGGCAACCTCAGTCAGGGAGAGGGGACTACAGAATCTTGACCGTGATTGCAGTACTATTTCTGGCCAGATTATTAGGGCCCGCATGGCCCATTGCAAAAGGACTCCTTTCGGGAGTCCTTATGCAATGGGACATAAGGACCTATTGTTTTTCTAAGGTTTTATTATTATTATTATTCCGCCGCCTCTTTGAGCACTAATTTGACACACTTAACATGCTTCAAAACTCACCATATTTGACCCACACATCAGGACCTGCGAAAATTGTCTTTTAATAAAAAAAAAAAACCCCAAAACTCAAAATTGCGCTCTAGCGCCCCCTAGGAAAAAAAAAAACTAGACTGCCTGTAACTCCCACTAGAAAGGTCGGAGAGACATGAAACAAAATTCCTTATGTAGGTCTGACTTACACCTACATTTCATAATTGTACATCATCGGGCAGAAATCAACAGGAAGTTGGCAATTCCCCCTTCAAGACAAAAAAGTACTAAAAACAGTCACTTTTGCCTCTTTGAGCTGTAATTTGACCCTCTTAACATGCTTCAAAACTCACCAAACTGAACGCACACATCAGGACTGGCAAAAAGTGTGATCTAATAAAAAAACCTAACCCCAAATCTAAAAATTGTGCTCTACCGCAATTTTTTAATAAAACGCAGAAAAAACTGCTCCTCGGAAGAAGAAAATGACAAAATTGCCTGTAACTCCCACTGGGAAAGTCATGAAACAAAAACCTCTATGTAGGTCTCACGTAGACCTACATTTCATAGATTGACAACCCTCAGCAAAAATCAACAGGAAATTTGCAATTTCCCCTTCAAAACAAAATTTTTTTATAAACCGGTCACTTCTCTTCAAACATTATCTCCTCTGAGCGCGTTTGTCGTTTCGGCTTCAAACTAACACAGGGGAGAGATTGAACCCTTCCAAATAAAAGTTATCGAAATAATTTTTCTAACTGCTCCGGTTTTGATTTTATGAGCCTTCAAAGAACCGCTGCGCTGATGCTGCTGCGCTGATGCTGCTGCGCTGCTGTTTTCTCAAGATGGCTGCTTAAAAGCAGGAAGCCCCAACGTGCCCACACAATACAGACAAGGTAGGTACACTAGACAAAAGTATTGGGACACTTCGGACTAAAAGTAGACAAAAGTATTGGGACACTTATGACTACCACTGGACAAAAGTATTGGGACATTTAGGCCGAAAACTGGACAAAAGTATTGGGATACTTGGGACTAAAACTTGACAAAAGTATTGGGACACTTGGGACTAAAACTTGACAAAAGTATTGGGACACTTAGGACTAGCACGTGCCAAATACGCGGGCCCGACCAATGCTGCTTGCAGCTTTAATTACATATGGCTCTTTTAAGCAAGTTAGCGTTTAGCACTTTAGCAACTCTCTGTTGAAGCAAGAAGTGTTCCCATTTCCTATTTTCTTTTTGCACAGACAGGACACAACATTTGGTACACCCGCACCAACAACTGTCCCGATAAATACTGCTACTGTAATAATAATAATAATACTGTAATAATAAAGTTCAACATGGTGCTGACATCTGAACCTAATATTCTGACTAGGGATGTAACGATATAAACATTTCATATCAGTTATTATCGTGGTATTGTTGAATGTTCTCAAAGTACTTAATTAAACCCACCGAAATCTTTTAACCAAGTTTTTTTAATAACTAAAATAAAGTTAGAAAAGCCTATATTTTGCATGTTTTGTGTTTTTTATGCTTCACTGATAATGTTTTAGTCTTACTGTTTGATCAGATTAATGGCTGAGCTTTTATTGTTTTGAATATTGCTTTGCACTGTAGCACTTTAAGGTGTATTTAAGTAAAAAGCCTGCGGGGCCCTACTCTGTCCAGCGGCACTTGAACGCACCATTAAACGCTTCCCTCTTGTATCCCTCGGACTATACAGGTGAAACTCCAAAACTTAGAATATGGTGTCAAAGTCCATTCATTTCAGCAATTCAACTTCAAAACTAATATGTGATATATAGTGGTGTAACGGTACACAAAAATTTCGGTTCGGTACGTACCTCGGTTTAGAGATCACGGTTCGGTTCATTTTCGGTACAGTAAGAAAACAACAAAATATACATTTTTGGGTTATTTATTTACCAAATTTGCAAAATCTTCCACCAAAAATATTGTTTCTTAGTGGAATATTTGATGTGAAGTAATGGGAACCTTGGATAGGTCAATAATTCATAATAAAATTGATTTTGATTCAATATTATGTTTTGAACAATGACAGTTTGAAAGAAAAAAAGACAGCTATGTTTTATTAGTCAACATTACAACTTTTTCTAAATTACATTTAACCTTTAAGCTTTTATATTTCACTTTTGTTTAATTTAATAGTATTTTTAGAATGTGCCGTGGGCCTTTAAAACATTAGCTGTGGGCCGCAAATGACCTCCGGGGCACACTTTTGACACCCCTGCTATAGATAATAAAAAATTAAAGCTATGGATAAAAAGCATAGTCTGGCGACGCATGCGCGTTTATCATAACTCTCTCTCTCTCTCTCTCTCTGCCCCTCCCTCACCAATGCTGCTGCGCGCACAATATATTTTGTTTTTAACCCCTTCTTAACCCTGAACGTACATTGAAAATTCTCGCAACCCTAACTCAAAATGCCGGACATTTGAGGCATTTAAGAAACTCCGCCCTGACAGCTCCGCAAAAGAGGACATGTCCGGTGAAAAGAGGACGTATGGTCAGTCTATCCTAGCCCGTTAGCTACTAGCATGCCGTGTGTTGTGCCTCGGTGTGCATTGTTTACACAACGTGCGTTACGCTACTTAATATGTCCGTGTGGAAACTCGTTCGGTACACCTACAAACCGAACCGGAACCCCCGTACCGAAACGGTTTGATACAAATACACGTACCGTTACACCCCTAGTGATATACAATTACCGTATTTTCCGCACTATAAGGCGCACCTAAAAACCACAAATTTTCTCAAAAGCTGACAGTGCGCCTTATAATCCGGTGCGCTTTATATATGGATTAATATTAAGATTCATTTTCATAAAGTTTCGGTCTCGCAACTACGGTAAACAGCCGCCATCTTTTTTCCCCGTAGAAGAGGAAGTGCTTCTTCTTCTACGCAAGCAACCGCCAAGGTAAGCACCCGCCCCCATAGAACAGGAAGCGCTTCTTCTTCTACTGTAAGCAACCACCCGCCCGCGTAGAAGAAGAAAAAGCGCGCGGATATTACCGTACGTTTCATTTCCTTTGTGTGTTTACATCTGTAAAGACCACAAAATGGCTCCTACTAAGCGACGGGGATCCGGTTCATGAAAATACGCAATCTCTCCATCCGCACACGGATTACTATTTCACAGCAACTGCCTAAAGACTTTCAAGAAAAGCTGGCTACTTTCCGTGCATATTGTAAAAACAAGATAGCTGAAAAAAAGATCCGGCCAGAGAACATTATCAACATGGACGAGGTTCCACTGACTTTTGATATTCCTGTGAACCGCACTGTGGATACAACGGGAGCACGTACGGTGAATATTCGCACCACAGGGAATGAGAAGTCATCCTTCACTGTGGTTCTAGCTTGCCATGCTAATGGCCAGAAACTTCCACCCATGGTGATATTCAAAAGGAAGACCTTGCCAAAAGAGACCTTTCCAGCCGGCGTCATCATAAAAGCTAACTCGAAGGGATGGATGAAGAAAAGATGAGCGAGTGGTTAAGGTAAGTTTAAGTTTACGCGAAGAGGCCGGGTGGCTTTTTTCACGCAGCTCCGTCCATGTTGATATACGACTCCGTGCGCGCCCACATCACGCTGGTTTTTAATATATTATTAAAGTTTGACTGACCTATCTGACTGTTTTTTTGACATTCCTTTAGCGCAGTTAGATGCGGCTTATAACACGGGGCGGCTTATAGGTGGACAAAGTTTTGAAATATGCCGTTCATTGAAGGCGCGGCTTATAACCCAGGGCGCCTTATGGTGCGGAAAATACGGTATTACATACAAAGTAACATATGTGAAGCTACCATTTCATTTTGACGAATAGGGTTGACAGTTTTTGAAACCCCAAATTTTCGGAAATTTTTAAGTGCAGGTTTCCATAAGGTGTAAGCTATGATCATCAAAATAATAGCACAATAAGTCTTGAAAAATATTGAGTTGCATGTTATGAAAGAGCCTTTGTCACATATTAGTTTCACTTGTGAATCTACTGTATTCTCAGGACTATAAGCCGCACCCACTCAATTTTAGAAGAAAAAAAGATTTTACGCCTATAAGCCGCACCCACTCAATTTTAGAAGAAAAAAAGATTTTACGCCTATAAGCCGCACCCACTAAATTTTAGAAGAAAAAAAGATTTTACGCCTATAAGCCGCACCCACTAAATTTTACAAGAAAAAGATTTTACGCCTATAAGCCGCACCTACTAAATTTTAGAAGAAAAAAAGATTTTACGCCTATAAGCCGCACCCACTAAATTTTAGAAGAAAAAAAGATTTTACGCCTATAAGCCGCACCCACTAAATTTTTGAAGAAAAAAAGATTTTACGCCTATAAGCCGCACCCACTAAATTTTACAAGAAAAAAAGATTTTACGCCTATAAGCCGCACCTACTAAATTTTAGAAGAAAAAAAGATTTTACGCCTATAAGCCGCACCCACTAAATTTTAGAAGAAAAAAAGATTTTACGCCTATAAGCCGCACCCACTAAATTTTTGAAGAAAAAAAGATTTTACGCCTATAAGCCGCACCCACTAAATTTTACAAGAAAAAAAGATTTTACGCCTATAAGTCGCACCCACTAAATTTTACAAGAAAAAAAGATTTTACGCCTATAAGCCGCACCCACTCAATTTTAGAAGAAAAAAAGATTTTACGCCTATAAGCCGCACCCACTAAATTTTCGAAGAAAAAAAGATTTTACGCCTATAAGCCGCACCCACTAAATTTTAGAAGAAAAAAAGATTTTACGCCTATAAGCCGCACCCACTAAATTTTTGAAGAAAAAAAGATTTTACGCCTATAAGCCGCACCCACTAAATTTTACAAGAAAAAAAGATTTTACGCCTATAAGCCGCACCTACTAAATTTTAGAAGAAAAAAAGATTTTACGCCTATAAGCCGCACCCACTAAATTTTAGAAGAAAAAAAGATTTTACGCCTATAAGCCGCACCCACTAAATTTTTGAAGAAAAAAAGATTTTACGCCTATAAGCCGCACCCACTAAATTTTACAAGAAAAAAAGATTTTACGCCTATAAGTCGCACCCACTAAATTTTACAAGAAAAAAAGATTTTACGCCTATAAGCCGCACCCACTCAATTTTAGAAGAAAAAAAGATTTTACGCCTATAAGTCGCACCTACTAAATTTTACAAGAAAAAAAGATTTTACGCCTATAAGCCGCACCCACTAAATTTTTGAAGAAAAAAAGATTTTACGCCTATAAGCCGCACCCACTAAATTTTACAAGAAAAAAAGATTTTACGCCTATAAGTCGCACCCACTAAATTTTACAAGAAAAAAAGATTTTACGCCTATAAGCCGCACCCACTCAATTTTAGAAGAAAAAAAGATTTTACGCCTATAAGCCGCACCCACTAAATTTTCGAAGAAAAAAAGATTTTACGCCTATAAGCCGCACCTACTAAATTTTAGAAGAAAAAAAGATTTTACGCCTATAAGCCGCACCCACTAAATTTTAGAAGAAAAAAAGATTTTACGCCTATAAGCCGCACCCACTAAATTTTTGAAGAAAAAAAGATTTTACGCCTATAAGCCGCACCCACTAAATTTTACAAGAAAAAAAGATTTTACGCCTATAAGTCGCACCCACTAAATTTTACAAGAAAAAAAGATTTTACGCCTATAAGCCGCACCCACTCAATTTTAGAAGAAAAAAAGATTTTACGCCTAAGTCGCACCTACTAAATTTTACAAGAAAAAAAGATTTTACGCCTATAAGCCGCACCCACTAAATTTTTGAAGAAAAAAAGATTTTACGCCTATAAGCCGCACCCACTAAATTTTACAAGAAAAAAAGATTTTACGCCTATAAGTCGCACCCACTAAATTTTACAAGAAAAAAAGATTTTACGCCTATAAGCCGCACCCACTCAATTTTAGAAGAAAAAAAGATTTTACGCCTATAAGCCGCACCCACTAAATTTTCGAAGAAAAAAAGATTTTACGCCTATAAGCCGCACCCACTAAATTTTAGAAGAAAAAAAGATTTTACGCCTATAAGCCGCACCCACTAAATTTTTGAAGAAAAAAAGATTTTACGCCTATAAGCCGCACCCACTAAATTTTACAAGAAAAAAAGATTTTACGCCTATAAGCCGCACCTACTAAATTTTAGAAGAAAAAAAGATTTTACGCCTATAAGCCGCACCCACTAAATTTTAGAAGAAAAAAAGATTTTACGCCTATAAGCCGCACCCACTAAATTTTTGAAGAAAAAAAGATTTTACGCCTATAAGCCGCACCCACTAAATTTTACAAGAAAAAAAGATTTTACGCCTATAAGTCGCACCCACTAAATTTTACAAGAAAAAAAGATTTTACGCCTATAAGCCGCACCCACTCAATTTTAGAAGAAAAAAAGATTTTACGCCTATAAGCCGCACCCACTAAATTTTCGAAGAAAAAAAGATTTTACGCCTATAAGCCGCACCCACTAAATTTTAGAAGAAAAAAAGATTTTACGCCTATAAGCCGCACCCACTCAATTTTCGAAGAAAAAAAGATTTTACGCCTATAAGCCGCACCCACTAAATTTTAGAAGAAAAAAAGATTTTACGCCTATAAGCCGCACCCACTAAATTTTAGAAGAAAAAAAGATTTTACGCCTATAAGCCGCACCCACTAAATTTTAGAAGAAAAAAAGATTTTACGCCTATAAGCCGCACCCACTAAATTTTAGAAGAAAAAAAGATTTTACGCCTATAAGCCGCACCCACTCAATTTTAGAAGAAAAAAAGATTTTTACGCCTATAAGCCGCACCCACTCAATTTTAGAAGAAAAAAAGATTTTACGCCTATAAGCCGCACCCACTCAATTTTAGAAGAAAAAAAGATTTTACGCCTATAAGCCGCACCCACTAAATTTTAGAAGAAAAAAAGATTTTACGCCTATAAGCCGCACCCACTAAATTTTAGAAGAAAAAAAGATTTTACGCCTATAAGCCGCACCCACTAAATTTTAGAAGAAAAAAAGATTTTACGCCTATAAGCCGCACCCACTAAATTTTAGAAGAAAAAAAGATTTTACGCCTATAAGCCGCACCCACTAAATTTTAGAAGAAAAAAAGATTTTACGCCTATAAGCCGCACCCACTCAATTTTAGAAGAAAAAAAGATTTTTACGCCTATAAGCCGCACCCACTCAATTTTAGAAGAAAAAAAGATTTTACGCCTATAAGCCGCACCCACTCAATTTTAGAAGAAAAAAAGATTTTACGCCTATAAGCCGCACCCACTAAATTTTAGAAGAAAAAAAGATTTTACGCCTATAAGCCGCACCCACTCAATTTTAGAAGAAAAAAAGATTTTACGCCTAAGCCGTACCCACTAAATTTTAGAAGAAAAAAAGATTTTACGCCTATAAGCCGCACCCACTAAATTTTAGAAGAAAAAAAGATTTTACGCCTATAAGCCGCACCCACTCAATTTTAGAAGAAAAAAAGATGTTACGCCTATAAGCCGCACCCACTAAATTTTAGAAGAAAAAAAGATTTTACGCCTATAAGCCGCACCCACTCAATTTTAGAAGAAAAAAAGATTTTACGCCTATAAGCCGCACCCACTAAATTTTAGAAGAAAAAAAGATTTTACGCCTATAAGCCGCACCCACTAAATTTTAGAAGAAAAAAAGATTTTACGCCTATAAGCCGCACCCACTCAATTTTAGAAGAAAAAAAGATTTTACGCCTAAGCCGTACCCACTAAATTTTAGAAGAAAAAAAGATTTTACGCCTATAAGCCGCACCCACTAAATTTTAGAAGAAAAAAAGATTTTACGCCTATAAGCCGCACCCACTCAATTTTAGAAGAAAAAAAGATTTTACGCCTATAAGCCGCACCCACTCAATTTTAGAAGAAAAAAAGATTTTACGCCTATAAGCCGCACCCACTCAATTTTACAAGAAAAAAAGATTTTACGCCTATAAGCCGCACCCACTCAATTTTAGAAGAAAAAAAGATTTTACGCCTATAAGCCGCACCCACTCAATTTTACAAGAAAAAAAGATTTTACGCCTATAAGCCGCACCCACTCAATTTTAGAAGAAAAAAAGATTTTACGCCTATAAGCCGCACCCACTAAATTTTACAAGAAAAAAAGATTTTACGCCTATAAGCCGCACCCACTAAATTTAAAAAAAAAGAAAAGATTTTACGCCTATAAGCCGCACCCACTAAATTTTAAAAGAAAAAAAGATTTTACGCCTATAAGCCGCACCCACTAAATTTTAAAAGAAAAAAAGATTTTACGCCTATAAGCCGCACCCACTAAATTTAAAAAAAAGAAAAGATTTTACGCCTATAAGACGCACCCACTCAATTTTAGAAGAAAAAAAGATTTTACGCCTATAAGCCGCACCCACTCAATTTTAGAAGAAAAAAAGATTTTACGCCTATAAGCCGCACCCACTAAATTTTAGAAGAAAAAAAGATTTTACGCCTATAAGCCGCACCCACTCAATTTTAGAAGAAAAAAAGATTTTACGCCTATAAGCCGCACCCACTAAATTTTAGAAGAAAAAAAGATTTTACGCCTATAAGCCGCACCCACTCAATTTTAGAAGAAAAAAAGATTTTACGCCTATAAGCCGCACCCACTCAATTTTAGAAGAAAAAAAGATTTTACGCCTATAAGCCGCACCCACTCAATTTTAGAAGAAAAAAGATTTTACGCCTATAAGCCGCACCCACTAAATTTTAGAAGAAAAAAAGATTTTACGCCTTTAAGCCACACCCACTCAATTTTAGAAGAAAAAAAGATTTTACGCCTATAAGCCGCACCCACTAAATTTTAGAAGAAAAAAAGATTTTACGCCTATAAGCCGCACCCACTAAATTTTAGAAGAAAAAAAGATTTTACGCCTATAAGCCGCACCCACTAAATTTTAGAAGAAAAAAAGATTTTACGCCTATAAGCCGCACCCACTAAATTTTACAAGAAAAAAAGATTTTACGCCTATAAGCCGCACCCACTAAATTTTAGAAGAAAAAAAGATTTTACGCCTATAAGCCGCACCGGACTATAAGCTGCAGATTTGAAATGAGTTACTTACACATAAACATTCTGTAAATGTTTATTTACATAAGTGTTTCCAAACGGTAACAAACGGCTGATCAAACAAAATAGAAGTTTTTATTCATCCTCCATCTGTGCACTGAAACCACTAAAGTCATATTTTACAGTGTCAGAGTAGAAGACTTCTGTTTTTAATAAAGTTCAATATGTTTATCAGGATTCTCCTTCAATTTGATTAGTTTCTTAAACTACATCATTTTAGTACGTTGTTTGATTTCTTTGCTTTATCCATTCCATAATTTAGCCGCACCGTTGTATAAGACACAGGGTTCAAAGTGTGGGGAACAAAGTAGCGTCTAACAGTCCGGAAAATAAGGTAATGGCTGGTATAAACACATTTTTTAAGGATATTCTCATTTTTCACCTGCAGAAGGATCACTTTGATCTCAAAGAGCACATCTTGTAGGTTCAATGTACACAAATGGATGTCTTATTTTTTTCTGACAGTATTGTGTTTATATACGTTTAGATTGGGGTATTTTGAAGGGCGTTATTTTCATGTTAGCATTTAAGCTAGCGCCAGTTAGTGTGTGAGTTTATCAAAGTGCAGTTATCAATGTTTTCATCATTTTGATTTAAAAAAGTAATGATACACCTTAGTTGTTCAGACAGTAATGTGTTTATATACTTTTAAATTGGGGTATTTGGGTTCTTAATGGGGCAAGACGTTAATGACTCTTGTTTTCATGTTAGCATTTAAGCTAGCGCCAGTCAGTGCGTAAGTTTATCAATATTTCATCATTTGGATTTTAAAAGGGTAATAATACACCTTAGTTGTTCAGACAGTAATGTGTTTATATACGTTTAGATTGGGGTATGTGGGTTCTTAATGGGGAAAGACGTTAATGTCTCGTTTTCATGTTAGTATTTAAGCAAGCGCCAGTCAGTGCGTGAGTTTATCAAAGTGCAGCTATCAATTTTTTCATCATTTTGATTTAAAAAGGTACATACACCTTAGTTGTTCAGACAGTAATGTGTTTATATACTTTTAAATTGGGGTATTTGGGTTCTTAATGGGGCAAGACGTTAATATCTCTTGTTTTCATGTTAGCATTTAAGCAAGCGCGAGTCAGTGCGTGAGTTTATCAAAGTGCAGTTATCAGTTTTTCCATCATTTTGATTAAAATCGGTACCAATATATCTTAATTGTTCAGACAGTAATGTGTTTATATACGTTTAAATTGGGGTGTGTGGGTTCTTAATGGGGCAAGACGTTAATGTCTCTTGTTTTCATGTTAGCATTTAAGCAAGCGCCAGTCAGTGCGTGAGTTTATCAAAGTGCAGTTATCAGTTTTTCATCATTTTGATTTTAAAAGGGTAATAATACACCTTAGTTGTTCAGACAGTAATGTGTTTATATACTTTTAAATTGGGGTATTTGGGTTCTTAATGGGGCAAGACGTTAATGTCTCTTGTTTTCATGTTAGCATTTAAGCAAGCGCCAGTCAGTGCGTGAGTTTATCAACGTGCAGTTATCAGTTTTTCCATCATTTTGATTAAAATCGGTACCAATATATCTTAATTGTTCAGACAGTAATGTGTTTATATACGTTTAAATTGGGGTGTGTGGGTTCTTAATGGGGCAAGACGTTAATGTCTCTTGTTTTCATGTTAGCATTTAAGCAAGCGCCAGTCAGTGCGTGAGTTTATCAAAGTGCAGTTATCAGTTTTTCATCATTTTGATTTTAAAAGGGTAATAATACACCTTAGTTGTTCAGACAGTAATGTGTTTTTATACGTTTAGATTGGGGTATGTGGGTTCTTAATGGGGCAAGACGTTAATGTCTCTTGTTTTCATGTTAGCATTTAAGCAAGCGCCAGTCAGTGCGTAAGTTTATCAATTTTTTCATCATTTTGATTTTAAAAGGGTAATAATACACCTTAGTTGTTCAGACAGTAATGTGTTTATATACTTTTAAATTGGGGTATTTGGGTTCTTAATGGGGCAAGACGTTAATGTCTCTTGTTTTCATGTTAGCATTTAAGCAAGCGCGAGTCAGTGCGTGAGTTTATCAAAGTGCAGTTATCAGTTTTTCCATCATTTTGATTAAAATCGGTACCAATATATCTTAATTGTTCAGACAGTAATGTGTTTATATACGTTTAAATTGGGGTGTGTGGGTTCTTAATGGGGCAAGACGTTAATGTCTCTTGTTTTCATGTTAGCATTTAAGCTAGCACCAGTCAGTGCGTGAGTTTATCAAAGTGCAGTTATCAGTTTTTCATCATTTTGATTTAAAAAGGTAATAATACACCTTAGTTGTTCAGACAGTAATGTGTTTATATACGTTTAGATTGGGGTATTTGGGTTCTTAATGGGGCAAGACGTTAATGTCTCTTGTTTTCATGTTAGCATTTAAGCAAGCGCGAGTCAGTGCGTGAGTTTATCAAAGTGAAGTTATAATTTTTTTCATCATTTTGATTTAAAAAGGTAACAATACACCTTAGTTGTTCAGACAGTAATGTGTTTATATACGTTTAGATTGGGGTATTTGGGTTCTTAATGGGGCAAGACGTTAATGACTCTTGTTTTCGATAGTTTATGAAAGTGCAGTTATCAATCGTTTTTTTTGCATCATTTTGATTTAAAAGTACTACTAAATATATTAGTTGTTTCTTGGGGGTTTTCTCGTTACATCCCTAATCGTGACCTTACTGACACACGTCAGCGGGCTGCGGTCAAACGGTACCTTTGTCTCTCAGGCGGGTGTACCTAATGAAGTGTCCGCTTCCAATGCTGGTGAGCCTTCCGCCTTGCGGCGGCGAGCCTGCCGTGATCAAAGAGTGAACAAAGGAGAAGATGTGTCAGTGTCGGTTTAATGAGCTCATTTCTAGAAAGTTTTCACCTGAGTGTTCTTGTGGGCCGACATGATTTGCATATGGATATTAATAACAATAAGAATATGTACACGGTAAGAAAAGGTTCACTCCACTTCCATGGTCTGGACGGCCTCAGGCGCCTCCTCCACCTTGACGCCGGTGATGGCGTGCTGCGCCAGGACGTAGTTGACCACCTGCATGATGCCCTGATCCGACAGCACCGCGCCGTCGGCCACCTGCACCGCCTCCACGGCGTCCATGGCCTCCACCGTCTCCTCGGTGATGAGCACCGTCTCGATCTCCTCGGAGGGCGGCGGCTGGGCGAGGCGGAGCTCGGGCGGCAGGTCGGCGGGCAGAATGCTGACGGCGTGCTCCACCTGCGTGCCCTGGTTG
Source organism: Nerophis lumbriciformis (assembly GCF_033978685.3). Lineage (NCBI taxonomy): Eukaryota > Metazoa > Chordata > Actinopteri > Syngnathiformes > Syngnathidae > Nerophis > Nerophis lumbriciformis. The sequence continues at coordinate 40,932,997 of NC_084565.2, forward strand.
TGGAACTGCAGCGTGTCCTTCTCCAGCATGATCTTGCCCGGCAGGCTGTCCACGTGGTGCTTGGTCATGTGGCGGCGTAGCGTGCGGGCGTCGATGTGGCCCTCCTGGCAGACGGGGCACACGTACGGACGCTCGCCCGTGTGCGTGCGCACGTGGCGCTTGAGGGAGCGGGCGTCGGCCCACGCCACGCCGCAGGTCACGCACTCGAAGGGCTTTATTCCTGGAAAGGGGTTCACATTTGATCCCACAACTGAAATGCTGAATTGACAAAAATCTGGATGACGTAACACCAAACCTCATTCAGGGACCAAATATTAATACAACATTACATAATTACACATTTATAGGACCGATATCATTGCACACTTATTTATTTTCATTATTAGGGCCCGCATGGCCCATTGTATAAGGACTCCCAATGCAATGGGACATAAGGACCTATTGAATTTCTAAGGTTTTATTATTATTATTCTTCCGCAACTTTGCGCTGTAATTTGACCCCCTTAACATACTTCAAAACTCACCAAATTTTACACACACATCAGTAATATACGGCAAAACTTTTTATCAAAAAACCAAACCTCAAAACTCAAAATTGCGCTATAGCGCCCCCTACGGGAAAAAAAACCTACCGTATTTTCCGCACTATTAGCCGCACCTAAAAACCACAAATTTACTCAAAAGCTGACAGTGCGGCTTATAACCCGGTGCGCTTTATATATGGATTAATATTAAGATTCATTTTCATAAAGTTTAGGTCTCGCAACTACGGTAAACAGCCGCCATCTTTTTTCCCCGTAGAAGAGGAAGTGCTTCTTCTTCTACGCCAAGGTAAGCACCCGCCCCCATAGAAGAAGCGCGCGGGTATTACGTTTCATTTCCTTTGTGTGTTTACATCTGTAAAGACCACAAAATGGCTCCTACTAAGCGACACACTGTGGTTCTAGCTTGCCATGCTAATGGCCAGAAACTTCCACCCATGGTGATATTCAAAAGGAAGACCTTGCCAAAAGAGAACTTTCCAGCCGGCGTCATCATAAAAGCTAACTCGAAGGGATGGATGAAGAAAAGATGAGCGAGTGGTTAAGGTAAGTTTACGCGAAGAGGCCGGGTGGCTTTTTTCACGCAGCTCCGTCCATGTTGATATACGACTCCATGCGCGCCCACATCACAGATGGTGTCAAAAAACAAGTGAAGCACACAAATACAACACTCGCCGTCATTCCGGGTGGATTAACCAAAGAACTCCAACCGCTCGATATTGGTGTCAACAAGGCATTTAAAGCACGACTGCGAACGGCGTGGGAACAATGGATGACTGAAGGCGAACACACCTTCACTAAGACAGGGAGACAGCGCCGGACGACATACGCCAACATCTGCCAGTGGATCGTAAATGCCTGGGCGGATATTTCGGTCTCAACTGTGGTCCGAGCTTTCCGGAAGGCAGGATTCACGGAACTGCTGGAAAAACAACAGCGACACTGACTCTGATGACTTCGACGAGACGGAGCCGGCCATTTTGGATCCCGTAATTCGCCCAACTTTTTAATTCGGACACCGTAGGAGAAGAATTCGAGGGATTTATGAATGAAGAATAACTTCAGAAAGTGAGTGTTATGTTTATTTTGTGTGTTGTGACATTAACGTTCGAGCAACATTAAGTTATTGCTATTGCTCTGCACTATTTTGAATTTTACTATGTTTGTGATTGCACATTTGCACATTACCGTACATTTTGGCAGTGAACAGAGTTGTTAGAACGCTGGTTTTTAATATATTATTAAAGTTTAACTGACCTATCTGACTGTTTTTTTGACATTCCTTTAGCGCAGTTAGATGCGGCTTATAACACGGGGCGGCTTATAGGTGGACAAAGTTTTGAAATATGCCGTTCATTGAATGCGCGGCTTATAACACGGGGCGGCTTATGGTGCGGAAAATACGGTACATTAAGGGGAAACACTGGTTGATATTGTATATCGTCTATATCGTGCAACCCTAAATATAAAATAGTTATTAATAGACATGAGCTCCACTTCCTCCTGCACTAGAAGTATAACATACTATAGTAGTTACCTTGATGAGTGTTCATGTGACGCCGGTACTCCCTGAGCTGGACAAACTTCCTGCCACAATGCTCGCAGTGGCGCTCCAGGTTCTGTTTGACGCGGCCTTTCTTGCCATGCGTGGCCTTTTTCACGTGCCTCCTGAAGAGCGCTTTCTCCAGGAACTCCTTCCCGCACACGTTACACCTGAAGAGGAGAAGAGGGCGTGGCGTTTTGGCGCGTGAAACGTGACCTGCGGACGACGGCGTTACGCCACTCACTTGTACGGCTCCACCACGCTGTGCGACTTGACGTGCGAGTACCAGTCCTTCTTCCAGCTGTAGCACTTCCCACACACGTCGCACTGGAAGGGCTTGAGGACCAAGTGCTTGTTCATGTGCTGCTGCAGGTCTTTGGCCTCGAAGAAGCGCTTGTCGCAGCTGCCAAAAACAGTCCGTCAGGGGCGTTATTGGGAAGGAGGCGGGACGCCAAACTCACCGGGAACAAGCGAACGCCCGCACGTCCGGTTTAGGTTTGTGCTTCTTCAGGTGTTTGCTCAGCGCCGAGGCTCGATAGAAGGTGGCTCCGCACTTGTTGCAAAGGTACTTGGACTCACCTGCAGACAAACATGGAAACGCTGTTTGAGAGTGAGCCTGGTGTTGGAGGGTGAGCGGAGTTTTTTAGGGTGTGCATGGCGTTTGAGGGTGTGGCGTTTGCGGTTGTGGCTGGTGTTTGCGGGTGAGCCTTGTGTTTGCGGGTGTGGCTGATGTTTGTCTGTGTGCGGGGTGTTTGCGGGTGTGCGGGGTGTGGCTTATGTTTGCAGGGTATGTGGCTTATGTATGCCGGTGTGTGGTGTGTTTGCGGGTGAGCCTGGTGTTGGAGGGTGAGTCCGGTGTTGGAGGGTGTGCGGGTGTGGCTGACGTTTGCGGGTGTGCGGGGTGTTTGCGGGTGTGGCTGGTGTAGGTGGGTCTGCAGGGTGTGGCTGATGTTTGCGGGTGTGCAGGGTGTTTGCCGGTGTGGCTGGTGTTTGAGGGTGTGGCTGGTGTTTGCCGGTGTGGCTGGTGTTTGCCGGAGTGGCTGGTGTGGCTGATGTTTGCCAGTGTGCGGGGTGGCTGATGTTTGCGGGTGTGGCGTTTGCGGGTGTGGCTGGTGTTTGCGGGTGAGCTTTGTGTTTGCCGGTGTGGCTGGGTGTGGCTGATGTTTGCGGGTGTGGCTGATGTTTGTCTGTGTGCGGGGTGTTTGCGGGTGTGCGGGGTGTGGCTTATGTTTGCGGGGTATGTGGCTTATGTATGCCGGTGTGTGGTGTGTTTGCGGGTGAGCCTGGTGTTGGAGGGTGAGTCCGGTGTTGGAGGGTGTGCGGGTGTGGTTGACGTTTGCGGGTGTGCGGGGTGTTTGCGGGTGTTTGAGGGTGTGGCTGGTGTAGGTGGGTGTGCAGGGTGTGGCTGATGTTTGCGGGTGTGCAGGGTGTTTGCCGGTGTGGCTGGTGTTTGAGGGTGTGGCTGGTGTTTGAGGGTGTGGCTGGTGTTTGCCGGTGTGGCTGGTGTGGCTGATGTTTTCCAGTGTGCGGGGTGGCTGATGTTTGCGGGTGTGGCTGGTGTTTGCGGGTGAGCTTTGTGTTTGCCGGTGTGGCTGGGTGTGGCTGATGTTTGCGGGTGTGGCTGATGTTTGTCTGTGTGCGGGGTGTTTGCGGGTGTGCGGGGTGTGGCTTATGTTTGCGGGGTATGTGGCTTATGTATGCCGGTGTGTGGTGTGTTTGCGGGTGAGCCTGGTGTTGGAGGGTGAGTCCGGTGTTGGAGGGTGTGCGGGTGTGGCTGACGTTTGCGGGTGTGCGGGGTGTTTGAGGGTGTGGCTGGTGTAGGTGGGTGTGCGGGGTGTGGCTGATGTTTGCGGGTGTGCAGGGTGTTTGCCGGTGTGGCTGGTGTTTGAGGGTGTGGCTGGTGTTTGAGGGTGTGGCTGGTGTTTGCCGGTGTGGCTGGTGTTTGCTGGTGTGGCTGATGTTTGCCAGTGTGCGGGGTGGCTGATGTTTGCGGGTGTGGCGTTTGCGAGTGTGGCTGGTGTTTGCGGGTGAGCCTTGTGTTTGCCGGTGTGGCTGATGTTTGCGGGTGTGGCTGATGTTTGTCTGTGTGCGGGGTGTTTGCGGGTGTGCGGGGTGTGGCTTATGTTTGCGGGGTATGTGGCTTATGTATGCCGGTGTGTGGTGTGTTTGCGGGTGAGCCTGGTGTTGGAGGGTGAGTCCGGTGTTGGAGGGTGTGCGGGTGTGGCTGACGTTTGCGGGTGTGCGGGGTGTTCGCGGGTGTGGCTGGTGTAGGTGGGTGTGCGGGGTGTGGCTGATGTTTGCGGGTGTGCAGGGTGTTTGCCGGTGTGGCTGGTGTTTGCCGGTGTGGCTGGTGTTTGAGGGTGTGGCTGGTGTTTGCCGGTGTGGCTGGTGTTTGCTGGTGTGGCTGATGTTTGCCAGTGTGCCGGGTGGCTGATGTTTGCGGGTGTGCAGAGTGTTTGCCGGTGTGGCTGGTGTTTGCCAGTGTGGCTAGTGTTTGAGGGTGTGGCTGGTGTTTGCCGGTGTGGCTGGTGTTTTCTGGTGTGGCTGATGTTTGCCAGTGTGCGGGGTGGCTGATGTTTGCGGGTGTGGCGTTTGCGGGTGTGGCTGGTGTTTGCGGGTGAGCCTTGTGTTTGCCGGTGTGGCTGGGTGTGGCTGATGTTTGCGGGTGTGGCTGATGTTTGTCTGAGTGCGGGGTGTTTGCGGGTGTGCGGGGTGTGGCTTATGTTTGCGGGGTATGTGGCTTATGTATGCTGGTGTGTGGTGTGTTTGCGGGTGAGCCTGGTGTTGGAGGGTGAGCCCGGTGTTGGAGGGTGAGTCCGGTGTTGGAGGGTGTGCGGGTGTGGCTGACGTTTGCGGGTGTGCGGGGTGTTTGAGGGTGTGCAGGGTGTGGCTGATGTTTGCGGGTGTGCAGGGTGTTTCCCGGTGTGGCTGGTGTTTGCCAGTGTGGCTGGTATTTGCCGGTGTGGCTGGTGTTTGCCGGTGTGGCTGGTGTTTGCCGGTGTGCAGGGTGGCTGATGTTTGCGGGTGTGGCTGGTGTTTGCCGGTGTGGCTGGTGTTTGCGGGTGTGGCTGATGTTTGTCTGTGTGCGGGGTGTTTGCAGGTGTGCAGGGTGTGGCTTATGTTTGCGGGGTATGTGGCTTATGTATGCCGGTGTGTGGTGTGTTTGCGGGTGAGCCTGGTGTTGGAGGGTGAGTCCGGTGTTGGAGGGTGTGCGGGTGTGGCTGACGTTTGCGGGTGTGCGGGGTGTTTGCGGGTGTGCGGGGTGTTTGAGGGTGTGGCTGGTGTAGGTGGGTGTGCAGGGTGTGGCTGATGTTTGCGGGTGTGCAGGGTGTTTCCCGGTGTGGCTGGTGTTTGCCAGTGTGGCTGGTGTTTGAGGGTGTGGCTGGTGTTTGCCGGTGTGGCTGATGTTTGCCAGTGTGCGGGGTGGCTGATGTTTGCGGGTGTGGCTGGTGTTCGCCAGTGTGGCTGGTGTTTGCCGGTGTGGCTGGTGTTTGCCGGTGTGGCTGGTGTTTGAGGGTGTGGCTGGTGTTTGAGGGTGTGGCTGGTGTTTGAGGGTGTGGCTGGTGTTTGCAGGTGTGGCTGGTGTTTGCCAGTGTGGCTGGTGTTTGCAGGTGTGGCTGGTGTTTGCCAGTGTGGCTGGTGTTTGCCGGTGTGGCTGGTGTTTGAGGGTGTGGCTGGTGTTTGAGGGTGTGGCTGGTGTTTGAGGGTGTGGCTGGTGTTTGCGGGTGTGGCTGGTGTTTGCGGGTGTGCTGGGTTTTCGAGGGTATGGCTGTTGTTTGATGGTGTGCCTGGTGTTCGCACGTGTGTCTGTTGTTTGCGGGTGTGCCTGGTGTTTGCGGGTGTGCCTGGTGTTTGCGGGTGTGCTTGCAGGTGTGTGGGGTTTTGGTGACCTGTGTGCAGGCTGGTGTGCTCCTCCATGTTGCGCTTGCTGACAAAGGACTTGTCGCAGTGCTGACACTGGAACTGCTTGGTGACGTCATGCAGAACACGGTGCATCTTCAGGTTGTACTTGTGGGCGAAGGTCTTGCCGCACACCTTGCACGCGTGCGGCCGCACGCCCGTGTGCTGCAGCATGTGCACGCTGAGCGAGTAGAGGCGGGGCAGCGTCTTGCCGCAGAGGTCGCACACATACTTGCGCGTGGTCTGCGGCGGCGCCGCCGTCGTCTTGTTGCCGCGCTCCTCGTCCGACACTTTGGAGGCGGCGGGCGCTCGCTGGCTGCTCCTCTGCTTGTGGCGGGTCAGGTGGGCGCGCAGCGAGGCCACGTACTGGAACTCTTTGTTGCACAGCTACAGCAAGCACAAACACTTTGATGAATATAACATGCACACAAATATGCACTTCAAAGTAGGGGATGGGCGACAAAAATATCGTAAATTGATAGTAGATAGTAGTGAAGAAAGGTAGGTTCCATGAACAAAAGCACTCGCTCTCTGGTAACCAAAAAACACAGGAAGTGATCAGGTAAGAGTGTCAATTATCAAGTTTATATTATATATATATATATACACACAGACACATACATACATATATTTTTAATACGTCAGGTCAGGAAAAAACACAGAGTCTACAGGTAAAAGCCAGTAAATTAGAATATTTTGAAAAACTTGATTTATTTCAGTAATTGCATTCAAAAGGTGTAACTTGTACATTATATTTATTCATTGCACACAGACTGATGCATTCAAATGTTTATTTCATTTAATTTTGATGATTTGAAGTGGCAACAAATGAAAATCCAAAATTCCGTGTGTCACAAAATTAGAATATTACTTAAGGCTAATACAAAAAAGGGATTTTTAGAAATGTTGGCCAACTGAAAAGTATGAAAATGAAAAATATGAGCATGTACAATACTCAATACTTGGTTGGAGCTCCTTTTGCCTCAATTACTGCGTTAATGCGGCGTGGCATGGAGTCGATGAGTTTCTGGCACTGCTCAGGTGTTATGAGAGCCCAGGTTGCTCTGATAGTGGCCTTCAACTCTTCTGCGTTTTTGGCTCTGGCATTCTGCATCTTCCTTTTCACAATACCCCACAGATTTTCTATGGGGCTAAGGTCAGGGGAGTTGGCGGGCCAATTTAGAACAGAAATACCATGGTCCGTAAACCAGGCACGGGTAGATTTTGCGCTGTGTGCAGGCGCCAAGTCCTGTTGGAACTTGAAATCTCCATCTCCATAGAGCAGGTCAGCAGCAGGAAGCATGAAGTGCTCTAAAACTTGCTGGTAGACGGCTGCGTTGACCCTGGATCTCAGGAAACAGAGTGGACCGACACCAGCAGATGACATGGCACCCCAAACCATCACTGATGGTGGAAACTTTACACTAGACTTCAGGCAACGTGGATCCTGTGCCTCTCCTGTCTTCCTCCAGACTCTGGGACCTCGATTTCCAAAGGAAATGCAAAATTTGCTTTCGTCAGAAAACATGACTTTGGACCACTCAGCAGCAGTCCAGCTCTTTTTTTCCTTAGCCCAGGTGAGACGCTTTTCGCGCTGTTTCTTGGTCAACAGTGGCTTGACACGAGGTATGCGGCAGTTGAAACCCATGTCTTTCAAGCGTCTCTTGGTGGTGGATCTTGAAGCACTGACTCCAGCAGCTGTCCACTCCTTCTGAATCTCCCCCACATTTTTGAATGTTTTTTTTTTCACAATCTTGACCAGGGCGCGGTGATCCCTATCGCTTGTACACTTTTTCTGACCACAGTTTTTCCTTCCCTTTGCCTCTCCATTAATGTGTTTGGACACAGAGCTCTGAGAACAGCCAGCCTCTTCAGCAATAACCTTTTGTGTCTTTCCGTCCTTGTGCAATGTGTCGATGGTTGCCTTTTGGACAGCTGTCAAATCTGAAGTCTTCCCCATGTTTGTGTAGGCTTCAGAACTGGACTGAGAGACCATTTAAAGCCCTTTGCAGGTGTTTTGAGTTAATCAGCTGATTAGTTTGTGGCACCAGGTGTCTTCAAAATGTAACCCTTACACAATATTCTAATTTTGTGACACACGGAATTTTGGATTTTCATTTGTTGCCACTTCAAATCATCAAAATTAAATGAAATAAACATTTGGATGCATCAGTCTGTGTGCAATGAATAAATATAATGTACAAGTTACACCTTTTGAATGCAATTACTGAAATAAATCAAGTTTTTCAAAATATTCTAATTTACTGGCTTTTACCTGTATATATATATATATATATATATATATATATATATATATATATATATATATATATATATATATATATATACATACGTGAGAGCCAAGTGATAAGGTAATAAAAGTCCCTAATAGATGATACATTCGGAAAACTAAGGAGCTAATTGTTTTTTAGTCTTTGTTTAAAAAATGCAAGTGAAAACTTGACATTGTTTGTTGGTTTCAAATGGAAAAACAAATATAGGATTTGTCAAATAAATGTTGCAACAACACCTTACAAAGTTTGCGTGTGTACATTATAGACTACTTCTGTCTTTGAATCTTATTTGATGTATATATTTTCCACAATGCTGCTGCAATGACGATATAGTATATATAGTATATTCCTGCTGACCAAGGTGGGCGTGGCTTACACTGCACTTGTATCCTCGCGCCTTGTCGTGCTTCATGGCGTGCATGATGAGGGCGTAGCGCCTTGGGAAGGACATGCCGCACTCCATACACGTGTAGTCTCCCTCCGTGGCGCCGTCTGCCGGCGCTTTGTCTCCCTCTTCTGTTGCCGCCTCAGGGTCCGCCGACTTGGTGGCGGCCTCGTCAGAGTCAACGTGTTCGGAAGAAACATTCACAGGGACGTCAACTTCTCCCGCGGACTCCTTCTCTTCTGCTGCAGAGTTCTCCACCGGCTGCTTGGGAGGGCGCCCCCTCTTTCCGGGCCTCTGGACCACCTACACACATTATTATTATTATTATTATTACACACCAATTACACCCAGACTTTATTTTGACACCAACATCGCCCCCTTGTGGTGAAAAGGTGTAACGGCCATAACGTCCTTCCATGTGCTCTGATCCTCCCGAAATCGTTGATGGTTGGTCAAGCATTGGGAACATTGTCATAGCTGTTATTATGCTAACGTTAACGTGCTGACGTTAGCGTGCTAACTATTTTAGCTAACTTCGTAATTGACACAAGCTAACTGTTCGTATGCTATTTTTTTTGTCAATTTTACAGCCGTACACCTCAGAGTCATATATCTTGCTACTTGACACAAGCTAACTGATAGCATGCTAAAGTTCACATGATAGCTAACTTTTAGCATGCTTTTTTTGGTACATTTTACAGCCGTACACCTCAGAGTCATATACCTTGGTAAATGACAAATGCTTAATGTTAACATGCTTTTTTAGTAAATTTTACAGCCGTACACCCCGGAGTAATATAACTTGGTAAATGACAAATGCTAAATGCTAACATGCTTTTTTAGTCAATTTTACAGCCGTACACCTCGGAGTCATATACCTTGCTATTTGACAAATGCTAACTGTTAGCATGCTTTTTTGGTCAATTTTACAGCCGTACACCTCGGAGTCATATACCTTGCTATTTGACAAATGCTAACTGTTAGCATGCTTTTTTTGGTCAATTTTAGAGCCGTACACCTCAGAGTCATATATCTTGCTACTTGACACATGCTAACTGTTAGCATGCTTTTTTTGGTCAATTTTAGAGCCGTACACCTCAGAGTCATATATCTTGCTACTTGACACATGCTAACTGTTGGCATGCTTTTTTTGTCAATTTTACAGCCGTACACCTCGGAGTCATATAATTTGGTAAATGACAAATGCTAAATGTTAACATGCTTTTTTAGTAAATTTTATAGCCGTACACCTCGGAGTCATATACCTTGCTATTTGACAAATGCTAACTGTTAGCATGCTTTTTTTGGTCAATTTTAGAGCCGTACACCTCAGAGTCATATATCTTGCTACTTGACAAATGCTAACAGTTAGCATGCTTTTCTTTGGTTAATTTTACAGCCGTACACCTCGGAGTCATATATATATCTTGCTGCTTGACAAATGCTAAATGTTAGCCTGCTTTTTTTGGTCAATTTTAGAGCTGTACACCTCAGAGTCATATATCTTGTTACTTGACACATGCTAACTGTTAGCATGCTTTTTTTTGTCAATTTTACAGCCGTACACCTCGGAGTCATATACCTTGGTACTTGACACATGCTAACTGATAGCATGCTAAAGTTCACATGATAGCTAACTGTTAACATGCTTTTTTTGGTCAATTTTACAGCCGTACACCTCAGAGTCATATACCTTGCTACTTGACAAATGCTAACGGTTAGCATGCTTTTTTTGGTCAATTTTAGAGCCGTACACCTCAGAGTTATATACCTTGCTACTTGACACATGCTAACTGTTAGCATGCTTTTTTAGTCAATTTTACAGCCGTACACCTCAGAGTCATATATCTTGCTACTTGACACATGCTAACTGTTAGCATGCTTTTTTAGTCAATTTTACAGCCGTACACCTCAGAGTCATATATCTTGCTACTTGACACATGCTAACTGCTAGCATGCTTTTTTTTGTAAATTTTACAGCCGTACACCTCAGAGTCATATACCTTGCTACTTGACAAATGCTAACAGTTAGCATGCTTTTCTTTGGTCAATTTTACAGCCGTACACCTCAGAGTCATATATCTTGCTACTTGACACATGCTAACTGTTAGCATGCTTTTGTTTTGTCAATTTTACAGCCGTACACCTCGGAGTCATATACCTTGGTACTTGACACATGCTAACTGATAGCATGCTAAAGTTCACATGATAGCTAACTGTTAAACATGCTTTTTTTGGTCAATTTTACAGCCGTACACCTCAGAGTCATATACCTTGCTACTTGACAAATGCTAACAGTTAGCATGCTTTTCTTTGGTTAATTTTACAGCCGTACACCTCAGAGTCATATATCTTGCTACTTGACACATGCTAACTGTTAGCATGCTTTTTTTTTGTCAATTTTACAGCCGTACAAAAGAGTCATGTGTGTCTTGGTACGTGACACGTGCTAGCTGTTAGCATGCCAGCATGATAACAATAGTTCATTATTTGAGACGGAAACTGCAGTCCTAACTTGGTACCCGACACACGCCACACGTTAACATGCTAACGTTAAAGCCCAGGCGTCAGCAATGCGCGCCGACTCGCTTGAACCCGAACGGCACGGGAGTGCGAGGACCCGTTCAACGCTGCTCGCAGCTTTAATGATTATAATTATTATTAGGGCCCGCATGGCCCATTGCAAAAGGAGTCCTTATGCAATGGGACATAAGGACCTATTGAATTTCTAAGGTTTTATTATTATTATTATTATTCCGCAACTTTGCGCTGTAATTTGACCCCCTTAACATACTTCAAAACTCACCAAATTTTACACACACATCAGTAATATACGGCAAAACTTTTTATTAAAAAACCAAACCTCAAAACTGCGCTCTAGCGCCCCCTACGAAAAAAAAAACTAGACTGCCTGTAACTCCCACTAGGAAGGTCGGAGAGACATGAAACAAAAACCTTTATGTAGGTGTGACTTAGACCTAGATTTCATAATAGTATATTCTCGGGCAAAAATCAACAGGAAGTTGGCAATTCCCCCTTCAAGACAAAAAAGTACTAAAAACAGTCACTTGTCTCTTTGAGCTGTAATTTGACCCCCTTAACATGCTTCAAAACTCACCAAACTGAACACACACATCAGACTGGCTAAAATTGCGATCTAATGAAAAAACCGAACCCCAAATCTCAAAATTGTGCTCTACCGCAATTTTTTAATAAAACGCAGAAAAAACTGCTCCTCGGAAGAAAAAAATGACAATACTGCCTGTAACTCCCACTGGGAAAGTCGGAGAGACATGAAACAAAAACCTCTATGAAGGTCTTACTTAGACCTACATTTCATAGATTGACAACCCTCAGCAAAAATCAACAGGAAGTTTGCAATTTCCCCTTCAAAACAATTTTTTTTTATAAACCGGTCACTTCTCTTCAAACATGATCTCCTCTGAGCGCGTTTGTCGTTTCTGCTTCAAACTAACACAGGAGAGAGATTGAACCCTTCCAAATAAAAGTTATCGAAATAATTTTTCTAACTGCTCCGGTTTTGATTTTATGAGCCTTCAAAGAACCGCTGCGCTGATGCTGCTGCGCTGATGCTGCTGCACTGATGCTGCTGCACTGCTGTTTTCTCTAGATGGCTGCTTAAAAGCAAGAAGCACCAGCGTGCCCACACAATGCAGACAAGGTAGGTACACTAGACAAAAGTATTGGGACAATTCGGACTAAAAGTAGACAAAAGTATTGGGACACTTAGGACTACCACTGGACAAAAGTATTGGGACACTTACTACTACCACTGAACAAAAGCATTGGGCTACTGGACAAAAGTATTGGGACACTTACACTGGACAAAAGTATTGGGACACGCGGGCCCGACCAACGCTGCTTGCAGCTTTAATTATTATTATTATTACTACCCAGAGCGATGTACATTAAAAGCGGGTAATAATGACATTCATGTTTTTACCTTTGGGGTGGTGGTGTGTGGGGGGGTTGCGACTCTCTTTCCCTCCTCCTCGCCCTCCAGGCCCATGTGCAGACGCGCGTAGCCTCCTTCCGCCATTGAGCGTTGCCGCAGTCGTCGTTTGCTGGGGTCGGACATGTCCCCCTGCTTGTCTTCATCGGTGGAGAGCCCCCCCTCCTCCTCCTGCTCCACCGGGGGCGCCAACACCTCCACCTCCACCTCCACCTCCTTCTTCACTTTGGCCGGCCGCCCACGTTTACGTTTCTGGGGCGGAGGATCAAGCTGGTCCGGCGCCAACGTCTCGGTGGCCGTACCCTCGGCTACCGCCGGGGTGGGCGCCTCAGGCGGGGTGACCTCCGAGGGCTCGGCCGGGTCCGCCTCCACGTTTAAGACAAATGTCTCTGCCTCTGCCTCTGCCGCCTGGGGCTGCTCGATGGCCAAGCAGAAGGATTTGCCGACACCCGCTTGTCCGCTGTGGGTGACCACCGTCATGGTTTCCCCCTCCTCGCCCTCGCCGCCGTGGGAGATGAGAGCCGCTTGACCGGCGTGCGCTATTAGCGTCAGCGTCTGGCCGTCCTCGCCTTGCAGCACCGTGGTGCCCTCTACTGCCTGAGCATCGACGGCCACCTGCTGCTCGGTACCGCCAGGCGCCACGATGGTAAAGGGCTCGCCTGCCACTGCCAGTCCTGTGTGGGTCACGACTGCGCTGCCGTCACTCTGAATGGTGACCGTGTACGCGCCGCCTCCGTCCGCGGCGTCCTGAGGGGACGCCACATGGTCGGGCACCACCGTGTGGACGTGCCTTCGCTGGTACAGCATCAGCTGCCGCCCCTCCACCTGCTTGTGCACCGACTCGCAGATCTGCAGCACCTCCGACATCAGCAGGTGGCGCGCCAGGTTGGCGATCTCCGCCATGATGCTGAAGTTGAACGTGAGCGTGGACGTGTAGGCGAAGTCCAGCAGCGGCAGGAAGCTGTCTTTGGTGAAACCTGCGCGGCGAGAGAAATCCACAGCCGGTGAAAAGCGAGCGGCGGCGGCGCGACTCGCGCGGACGACACGCAAACTCACCGGCGAGGTCGACCACGGCTTCGTGCGTGGTGGCGGCGCCCTTCTCGAAGAAGAGCTCGTTGAAGTACTCGCTGCACGCCGCCATCACGGCTTTATGCGCCCGGTATTCCTCGCCCTCGATCAGCAGCGTGATGTCACAGAATTTATTGCCGAGGCGCTGCTGGTTGAGCTTGTCCAACATGGTTTGTCCGTGTTGGGACAGGAACTGGTTCACCTCACCTGTGCTGTTCACCTGGAACACGTTTCATGGCATTAGGACTCATTATCAACTATATATATAACATTTTAAGTTGACACATGGGATCGGTATTGGCAGATCTCGCTCATGGAAGATCGGAATCAGCAGTATAAATTGCTGATTGGAACATCCCTATAAACTATCATAATTGACTTACATAAACCAGTGTAATTCTGTTATAGTCACACCTTTTCCCATAATTGATGTACATCAAGCACCATAATTGGCTTTCATAAGCTATCATAATGAACTTACAAAAACAATTGACTTTCATAAGCTATCATAATGAACTAACAAAAACAATTGACTTTCAAAAGCTATCATAATTAACTAACAAAAACAATTGACTTTCGTAAGCTATCATAATGAACTTACAAAAACAATTGACTTTCATAAGCTATCATAATTAACTTACAAAAACAATTACTTTCGTAAGCTATCATAATTAACTAACAAAAACAATTGACTTTCATAAGTTATCATAATGAACTTACAAAAACAATTGACTTTCATAAGCTATCATAATTAACTTACAAAAACAATTGACTTTCATAAGCTATCATAATGAACTTACAAAAACAATTGACTTTCGTAAGCTATCATAATGAACCTACAAAAACAATTTACTTTCATAAGCTATCATAATGAACTTACAAAAACAATTGACTTTCATAAGCTATCATAACAAACTTACAAAAAACAATTGACTTTCATACGCTATCATAATTAACTAACAAAAACAATTGACTTTCGTAAGCTATCATAATGAACTTACAAAAACAATTGACTTTCATAAGTTATCATAGTTAACTTACAAAAACAATTGACTTTCATAAGCTATCATAGTTAACTTACAAAAACAATTGACTTTCGTAAGCTATCAAAGTTAACTTAAAAAAACAATTGATTTTCGTAAGCTATCATAATGAACTTACAAAAACAATTGACCTTCATACGCTATCATAATTAACTTACAAAAACAATTGACTTTCATAAGCTATCATAATGAACTTACAAAAACAATTGACTTTCGCAAGCTATCATAATGAACTTACAAAAACAATTGACTTTCGTAAGCTATCATAATGAACTTACAAAAACAATTGACTTTCTTAAGTTATCATAATGAACTTACAAAAACAATTGACTTTCGTAAGCTATCATAATGAACTTACAAAAACAATTGACTTTCATAAGTTATCATAATTAACTTACAAAAACAATTACTTTCGTAAGCTATCATAATTAACTAACAAAAACAATTGACTTTCATAAGTTATCATAATGAACTTACAAAAACAATTGACTTTCATAAGCTATCATAATTAACTTACAAAAACAATTGACTTTCATAAGCTATCATAATGAACTTACAAAAACAATTGACTTTCGTAAGCTATCATAATGAACCTACAAAAACAATTTACTTTCATAAGCTATCATAATGAACTTACAAAAACAATTGACTTTCATAAGCTATCATAACAAACTTACAAAAAACAATTGACTTTCATACGCTATCATAATTAACTAACAAAAACAATTGACTTTCGTAAGCTATCATAATGAACTTACAAAAACAATTGACTTTCATAAGCTATCATAGTTAACTTACAAAAACAATTGACTTTCGTAAGCTATCATAAAGAACTTACAAAAACAATTGACTTTCATAAGTTATCATAGTTAACTTACAAAAACAATTGACTTTCATAAGCTATCATAGTTAACTTACAAAAACAATTGACTTTCGTAAGCTATCAAAGTTAACTTAAAAAAACAATTGATTTTCGTAAGCTATCATAATGAACTTACAAAAACAATTGACCTTCATAAGCTATCATAATGAACTTACAAAAACAATTGACTTTCGCAAGCTATCATAATGAACTTACAAAAACAATTGACCTTCATACGCTATCATAATTAACTTACAAAAACAATTGACTTTCATAAGCTATCATAATGAACTTACAAAAACAATTGACTTTCGCAAGCTATCATAATGAACTTACAAAAACAATTGACTTTCGTAAGCTATCATAATGAACTTACAAAAACAATTGACTTTCTTAAGTTATCATAATGAACTTACAAAAACAATTGACTTTCGCAAGCTATCATAATGAACTTACAAAAACAATTGACTTTCATAAGTTATCATAATTAACTTACAAAAACAATTACTTTCGTAAGCTATCATAATTAACTAACAAAAACAATTGACTTTCATAAGTTATCATAATGAACTTACAAAAACAATTGACTTTCATAAGCTATCATAATTAACTTACAAAAACAATTGACTTTCATAAGCTATCATAATGAACTTACAAAAACAATTGACTTTCGTAAGCTATCATAATGAACCTACAAAAACAATTTACTTTCATAAGCTATCATAATGAACTTACAAAAACAATTGACTTTCATAAGCTATCATAACAAACTTACAAAAAACAATTGACTTTCATACGCTATCATAATTAACTAACAAAAACAATTGACTTTCGTAAGCTATCATAATGAACTTACAAAAACAATTGACTTTCATAAGCTATCATAGTTAACTTACAAAAACAATTGACTTTCGTAAGCTATCATAAAGAACTTACAAAAACAATTGACTTTCATAAGTTATCATAGTTAACTTACAAAAACAATTGACTTTCATAAGCTATCATAGTTAACTTACAAAAACAATTGACTTTCGTAAGCTATCAAAGTTAACTTAAAAAAACAATTGATTTTCGTAAGCTATCATAATGAACTTACAAAAACAATTGACCTTCATACGCTATCATAATTAACTTACAAAAACAATTGACTTTCATAAGCTATCATAATGAACTTACAAAAACAATTGACTTTCGCAAGCTATCATAATGAACTTACAAAAACAATTGACCTTCATACGCTATCATAATTATCTAACAAAAACAATTGATTTTCATAAGCTATCATAATGAACTTACAAAAACAATTGACTTTCGTAAGCTATCATAATGAACTTACAAAAACAATTGACTTTCGTAAGCTATCATAATGAACTTACAAAAACAATTGACCTTCATACGCTATCATAATTAACTAACAAAAACAATTGACTTTCGTAAGCTATCATAACGAACTTACAAAAACAATTGACTTTCATAAGCTATCATAATGAACTTACAAAAACAATTGACTTTCGTAAGCTATCGTAATGAACTTACAAAAACAATTGACTTTCGTAAGCTATCATAATGAACTTACAAAAACAATTGACTTTCATAAGTTATCATAATGAACTTACAAAAACAATTGACTTTCATAAGCTATCATAATGAACTTACAAAAACAATTGACTTTCGTAAGCTATCATAATGAACTTACAAAAACAATTGACTTTCATAAGCTATCATAATGAACTTACAAAAACAATTGACTTTCATAAGCTATCATAATGAACTTACAAAAACAATTGACTTTCGTAAGCTATCATAATGAACTTACAAAAAACAATTGACTTTCGTAAGCTTTCTCAATGGACTTACAAAAACAATTGACTTTCATAAGCTATCATAGTTTAACTTACAAAAACAATTGACTTTCGTAAGCTATCAAAGTTAACTTAAAAAAACAATTGACTTTCATAAGCTATCATAATGAACTTACAAAAACAATTGACTTTCATAAGCTATCATAATTAACTAACAAAAACAATTGACTTTCATAAGCTATCATAATGAACTTACAAAAACAATTGACTTTCATAAGCTATCATAATGAACTTACAAAAACAATTGACTTTCATAAGCTATCATAATTAACTAACAAAAACAATTGACTTTCATAAGCTATCATAATGAACTTACAAAAACAATTGACTTTCATAAGCTATCATAATGAACTTACAAAAACAATTAACTTTCATAAGCTATCATAACGAACTTACAAAAACAATTGACTTTCATAAGCTATCATAATTAACTTACAAAAACAATTGACTTTCATAAGCTATCATAATTAACTTACAAAAACAATTACTTTCGTAAGCTATCATAATTAACTTACAAAAACAATTGACTTTCATACGCTATCATAATTAACTAACAAAAACAATTGACTTTCATACGCTATCATAATGAACTTACAAAAACAATTGACTTTCATAAGCTATCATAATGAACTTACAAAAACAATTAACTTTCATAAGTTATCATAATGAACTTACAAAAACAATTGACTTTCATAAGCTATCATAATGAACTTACAAAAACAGTTGACTTTCATAAGCTATCATAATGAACTTACAAAAACAATTGACTTTCATAAGCTATCATAATGAACTTACAAAAACAATTGACTTTCATAAGCTATCATAGTTAACTCACAAAAACAATTGACTTTCGTAAGCTATCAAAGTTAACTTACAAAAACAATTGACTTTCATAAGCTATCATAATTAACTTACAAAAACAATTGACTTTCGTAAGCTATCATAATTAACTTACAAAAACAATTGACTTTCATAAGCTATCATAATTAACTTACAAAAACAATTGACTTTCGTAAGCTATCATAATTAACTTACAAAAACAATTGACTTTCATAAGCTATCATAATTAACTTACATCAATCCCCACAGTTAATTTGCATAAATCAGCATAATTGACTCACATGAATACAAATAACTGACTACTATAAATCACCATAGTTGCCTTAGATGAGAAAGTATAAGTGACTTACATAAACCAGTTCCTCATTGTCTGACACCTTGGATCTGTCCATGAAAAACAGGCCATCATCAAGCTCTTCCTCCTCCTCCAGATCCTCGTCGTCGGCCACCTTGCGTTTGGTCAGTCGGCCGAAGATGGACATCCCTCGCCCTGACCCTTCATCTGTGGCCCGCCGACGTGCGCAGTTCTCACACTCTCGTATGTGGTCCTTCAACTGCTTCTGGATACCTTAGGACGTCAAGAGGCCACATCGCGGATAGAAGTCAAGCATTTCATGCAATAACCACACTGCTGTATCAACAACAATGTGTTGCTATGCAATGAAACCACTAATTATAGTCTGCAAGTGATGTGTTGTTGTTGAGTGTCGGTGCTGTCTAGAGCTCAGCAGAGTAACCGTGTAATACTCTTCCATATCAGTAGGTGGCAGCAGGTAGCTAATTGCTTTGTAGATGTCGGAAACAGCGGGAGGCAGCGTGCAGGTAAAAAGGTGTCTAATGCTTAAACCAAAAATAAACAAAAGGTGAGTGCCCCTGAGAATAGGCATTGAAACTTAGGGAAGGCTATGCAGAACGAAACTAAAACTGAACTGGCTACAAAGTAAACAAAAAACAGAATGCTGGACGACAGCAAAGACTTACTGTGGAGCAAAGACAATGTACATCCGAACATGACATGACAATCAACAATGTCCCCACAAAGAAGGATAAAAACTACTGAAATATTCTTGATTGCTAAAGCAAAGTAGATGCGGGAAATATCGCTCAAAAGGAAGACATGAAACTGCTACAGGAAAATACCAAAAAAAAGAGAAAAAGCCACCAAAATAGGAGTGCAAGACAAGAAGTAAAACACTACACACAGGGAAAACAGCAAAAAAGTCCAATAAGTCAGGGTGTGATGTGACAGGTGGTGGCAGTACACCTACTTTGAGACAAGAGCTATATTGATGCATGCTTGGTTATGCTTTAAAGTCATTTCTAACAATTGCGAAAACAACTTTTTACTGTCAACAGAGTTTCGTTTTTTAATGATTTCTGCTGGTGGTGTGCCTTCGGATTTTCCTGTAGCAGTTTCAAGTCTTCCTTTGAGCGATATTCCTATATACTTTGTTTTAGCAATCAAGAATATTTCAGTTGTTTTTATCCTTCTTTGTGCGGACATTGTTGATTGTCATGTCATGTTCGGATGTACATTGTCTTTGGGGCGGCATGGCGTAGTGGGTAGAGCAACCGTGCCAGAAACCTGAGGGTTGCAGGTTCGCTCCCCGCCTCTTACCATCCAAAAATCGCTGCCGTTGTGTCCTTGGGCGGGACACTTCACCCTTTGCCCCCGGTGCCACTCACACCGGTGAATTGAATGATGAATGATAGGTGGTGGTCGGAGGGGCCGTTGGCGCAAATTGCAGCCACGCTTCCGTCAGTCTACCCCAGGGCAGTTGTGGCTATGAAAGTAGCTTACCACCACCAGGTGTGAACGATTGATGGGTTCTACATGTAAAGCGACTTTGGGTACTTAGAAAAGCGCTATATAAATCCCAGTTATTATTATTATTATGTTCGGATGTACATTGTCTTTGCTCCACAGTAAGTCTTTGCTGTCGTCCAGCATTCTGTTTTTTGTTTACTTTGTAGCCAGTTTAGTTTTAGTTTCATTCTGCATAGCCTTCCCTAAGCTTCAACGCATTTTCTTAGCGGCACTCACCTTTTGTTTATTTTTGGTTTAAGCATTAGACACCTTTTTACCTGCACGCTGCCTCCCGCTGTTTCCCACATCTACAAAGCAATTAGCTACCTGCTGCCACCTACTGATATGGAAGAGTATTACAGGGTTACTCTGCCAAGCTCTCGACAGCACCGACACTCAACAACGGCACATTATTTGTGGATTATAATTACAGATTTCTGAAAAATATTTTTAAACCATTTAGGTGAAATTACATAATCTCACACGGCACACCAGACTGTTGATTTATCTGCATCAGCGCGATTTGAGTGTATTTTGAAAGGTGTAGAGGCAAATATACCAGCGATCAGGATTTTTATTTTATTTTATTTTTTTTAAATGGGATGGAGTGGATGTATACACTCTTATGAAAAATACTATTTTAAAGATTTAAACCATTCATCATCAAGACGGTACCGCTCGCTACGACCTCACTTTCGACACTCGGATTTAGAGAATCTTTACATCTGAGGGGTGCACAAATTAAACAATCGATTTATTCATGCATCGTCACGCTAATGAGAAAAAGGATGTTTGTTTGCAGTTGATTTCCTGCCACAAATATTAGCCTGTCATCTAGAATTCATGTCTGCGGGTGTTGTTATGATGTCAAGTTCCTATTGTCTCATTATTTAGCTGTAGATGTCCTGTTGTTCATCAATAATTGCTAGCGTTATCAGGATTCAGTATATGCTGTTGAACCTACCAGAGAGTTATTCATCCATCCATCCATCCATCTTCTTCCACTTATCCGAGGTCGGGTCGCGGGGGCAGCAGCCTAAGCAGGGAAGCCCAGACTTCCCTCTCCCAAGCCACTTCGTCCAGCTCTTCCCGTGGGACCCCGAGGCGTTCCCAGGCCAGCCGGGAGACATAGTCTTCCCAACGTGTCCTGGGTCTTCCCCGCGGCCTCCTACCGGTCGGACGTGCCCTAAACACCTCCCTAGGGAGGCGTTCAGGTGGCATCCTGACCAGATGCCCGAACCACCTCATCTGGCTCCTCTCGATGTGGAGGAGCAGCGGCTTTACTTTGAGCTCCTCCCGGATGGCAGAGCTTCTCACCCTATCTCTAAGGGAGAGCCCCGCCACCCGGCGGAGGAAACTCATTTCGGCCGCTTGTACCCGTGATCTTGTCCTTTCGGTCATAACCCAAAGCTCATGACCATAGGTGAGGATGGGAACATAGATCGACCGGTAAATTGAGAGCTTTGCCTTCCGGCTCAGCTCCTTCTTCACCACAACGGATCGATACAGCGTCCGCATTACTGAAGACGCCGCACCGATCCGCCTGTCGATCTCACGATCCACTCTTCCATCACTCGTGAACAAGACTCCGAGGTACTTGAACTCCTCCACTTGGGGCAAGATCTCCTCCCCAACCCGGAGATGGCACTCCACCCTTTTCCGGGCGAGAACCATGGACTCGGACTTGGAGGTGCTGATTCTCATCCCAGTCGCTTCACACTCAGCTGCGAACCGATCCAGTGAGAGCTGAAGATCCTGGCCAGATGAAGCCATCAGGACCACATCATCTGCAAAAAGCAGAGACCTAATCCTGCAGCCACCAAACCAGATCCCCTCAACGCCTTGACTGCGCCTAGAAATTCTGTCCATAAAAGTTATGAACAGAATCGGTGACAAAGGGCAGCCTTGGCGGAGTCCAACCCTCACTGGAAACGTGTCCGACTTACTGCCGGCAATGCGGACCAAGCTCTGACACTGATCATACAGGGAGCGGACTGCCACAATCAGACAGTCCGATACCCCGTACTCTCTGAGCACTCCCCACAGGACTTCCCGAGGGACACGGTCGAATGCCTTCTCCAAGTCCACAAAGCACATGTAGACTGGTTGGGCAAACTCCCATGCACTCTCAAGGACCCTGCCGAGAGTATAGAGCTGGTCCACAGTTCCACGACCAGGACGAAAACCACACTGTTCCTCCTGAATCCGAGGTTCGACTAGAGAGTTATTCATCTAGTATATATTAAGGATATTTCTTGATGCTAACAAATATCACCAAAGACATTATAATGTGGTCATCTATGGAGAGTAAAGCACTTGGCTTTCCCGCACAACAATTTAGCTTTGAGTTTCTATTATGAAAATCGACAAAGAAAAGATGGTGGATTGGACCAACAATAACTATTACTAGGACTTAGGGGTGTAACGGTACGTGTATTTGTATTGAACCGTTTCGGTACGGGGGTTCCGGTTCGGTTCGGAGGTGTACCGAACGAGTTTCCACACGGACATATGAAGTAGCGTAACGCACGTTGTGTAAACAATGCACACCGAGGCACAACACACGGCATGCTAGCAGCTAACGGGCTAGGATAGACTGACCATATGTCCTCTTTTCACCGGACATGTCCTCTTTTGCGGAGCTGTCAGGGCGGAGTTTCTTAAATGCCTCAAATGTCCGGCATTTTGAGTTAGAGTTGCGAGAATTTTCAATGTACGTTCAGGGCTAAGAATGGGTTAAAAACAAAACAAATTGTGTGTGCAGCAGCATTGGTGAGGGAGGGGCAGAGACTGAGAGAGAGAGAGAGAGAGTTATAATAAACGTGCATGCGTCGCCAGGCTCTGCTTTTTATCCATAGATTTAATTTTTTATTATCTATAGCAGGGGTGTCAAAAGTGTGCCCCGGAGGCCATTTGCGGCCCACAGCTAATGTTTTAAAGGCCCACGGCACATTCTAAAAATACTATTAAAATAAACAGAAACATAACAAAACTGAAATCAAAAAGCTTAAAGGTTAAATGTAATTTAGAAAAAGTTGCAATGTTGACTAATAAAACAAAGCTGTTTTTTTTTTTCTTTCAAAACATAAGCAATTTTCATTGCTCAAAACATAATACTGAATCAAAATCAATGTTATTATGAATTATTGACCTATCCAAGGTTCCCATTACTTCACATCAAATATTACACTAAGAAAAATATTTTTGTTGGAAGATTTTGCAAATTTTGTAAATAAATAACCCAAAAATTTATATTTTGTTGTTTTCTTATTGTACCGAAAATGAACCGAACCGTGACCTCTAAACCGAGGTACGTACCGAACCAAATTTTTTGTGTACCGTTTAGGGATGTCCCGATCCGATATTTGGATCGGATGCCGATATTCGCAAAAAAATGCGTATCGGTAAGGCATGGGAAAATGCCGATCCAGATCCAGTTTAAAAACTCCGGTCCGTGTTTTCCAACGCACCGATTTAAATAATACATTCCACTTTTCTGCTGTTCCCTAAGCTCCGTTCCGCATTTTCCAGTACACCTTCAGCACATCCACAGGTCCACAGGTGGATTCTAACGCAGTTACTTTTAGCTGCTGGCATTACACGACAGGCTCTTCTCATTCTTTCCTGTGTCTCCCTCTCACAGACAGCGAGCGCACCTTCTTACACACGTCACATACTGTCACGTCATACGTCATATACGTATACGCCCTCTCCCAGCAGAGAGCGAGGTAGCAGCATGGCTAACGTTAGCTGTGATGCTAGCGCAGCCGCTAAGGTGCGCGCCTGCTCAAGCGTCCTCTGCGCACGACAAATCTATGCCACGCACAAAATCAAATAAAAAAATAAGCGCATAACAATTTTCGACACACGGACACGACAGAGAAAACAGTTTTCGTCATCATTGTTCAAATATTGTAAGGTCTGTCGAGACGCTTATCTCCATTCGGTGCCACACGTCCACACCATCAAAATGCCGAGGCAAACATTTCCACATCAACACCGTATGAAAAAAATAGTGATTTTTTTAAGTTGTGATTTCCTTCTCTGCATGAAAGTTTAAAAGTAGCATATATTAATGCAGTATGAAGAAGAATGTTTTAATGTAGACATGCAAACCTTGAAAGAACATTTTGAAAATCAAGACTACATTTCCTGCAAATGGGTTCATTTCTACCCTATATTTTAACTTTAGATTTATTCTCATATCAAACTCTTTTAGTTGTCTTTTTGACACTTACATCCGGCGCCCCCCTCCACACCCTGGATTATAAATAATGTAAATAATTCAATGTGATTATCTTGTGTGATGACTGTATTATGATGATAGTATATATCTGATAGTATATATCTGTATCATGAATCAATTTAAGTGGACCCCGACTTAAACAAGTTGAAAAACTTATTGGGGTGTTACCATTTAGTGGTCAATTGTACGAAATATGTACTTCACTGTGCAACCTACTAATAAAAGTCTCAATCAATCAATCAAAACACATAGAATCATCATACTGCTGTGATTATATGCATCAAGTGTTCATTCAAGGCTAAGGCAAAATATCGAGATATATATCGTGTATCGCAATATGGCCTTAAATATCGCAATATTAAAAAAAGGCCATATCGCCCAGCCCTAGTTTCAATGATGCCATTTCTGTTTGTCATGTATAATTTTGTCTATTTTGTGTTTATCCTTGAATAAACAGGTCAGTTTCTTGTTACCAACCATTGTGTATTATTCAAACTCCCCTAATTCAGCTGGCTAGTTGTTATCAAGAGTACTAAAACCCTTTTCAACATGATTCTGACAACTAAGTAGGCTAAATAACTTTAAACTTTAATACATGCTCAGATAGGCCATTATCGGTCAGTATCGGTATCGGTCAGTATCGGTATCGGATCGGAAGTGCAAAAACAATATCGGTATCGGATCGGAAGTGCAAAAACCTGGATCGGGACATCCCTAGTACCGTTACACCGCTACTAGGACATAATGTAACATTAGTTTATTTCTTACAATCGGGTCTTTTTAGTTATATTTAGGCATAGCAACCACAAAAGAACAAACAAACGGGAACGCTTGTCCTTTCTTTACGTTTAGTTCTGCTCTCAAACACTACTAATACGGTAGAGAACAAAACCTGAAAGTTTCTCAAACAGATCAAGTGATCAAACATTTTACAAAGTGATCACTGCAGACACAAGATGTTGAAAGTGATATTTTTTAGAGCCATTTCCTTTGTTTCCCCTGACTTTATTGCCTTTATGAACCACTTTTTTCGGGACTCTCTGAAAGCGCTTTCCTATCTCTAGATTTGAACAATTGGACCACCCAAGAAAAGAACAGCAAGTCGGCATTTTCTGCCCAAACTCTACACTCACTCTCGCTTGTTTCAACGCTACGCACAAGCTGCTGGACCAGAATGTTCATTAAACCGCAAAGAAGAAAAACATACATGACGCCATATGCGACACATTTCGACTTACTTCATAGAATGATTACTATAAACCTCATGTACATTTTAAATCACAGTCAATGTTTCTCATCGGCAATTAGGAATTAAAGTATCTTCTATAAAACAAGTCATTTAATGTGATGCATTATAACTTCAAAATAGTGTAAAATACATTGTCATCAAAATGATGAAACTTTGAACAATTAGTCTAACAATGTTACACTACACCATACTTGCCAACCTTGAGACCTCCGATTTCGGGAGGTGGGGGATGGGGGGCGGGGGCGTGGTTGTGGGCGTGGTTAAGATATATATATATATAAGAAATACTTGACTTTCAGTGAATTATAGCTATATATATATATATATATATATATATATATATATAAATAAAATAAATACTTGAATTTCAGTGTTCATTTACAAACTACAACTCACAAACACTTTAGAGTTAGGCTCCACCATCAGAATGTGTACTTAAACTTATAAAGATCACATGGATATTATTCAGTGAGTTGATTCACCAAACCTAACCTGTTATACAGGAGGAAAAAGCACACAGGACGTTTCAATTGTTCACAGACTGGTCGCTCTCATCAGAATGACAAGACACTTCCGGTCTGCAGGTGATAGCATTCAATAGGGAAGAAACGCCCTACTGCCCCCTACTGACCAATGTGAATACTGATAAATGTGTAATGACAGCTCCAAAAACGAATTCAAACCACAAAATAAAATAAATAAATCAACACAAAAATGTGACACATTATGGGTGGGTCACATATGCATGTACAGTAGATGGCAGTATTGTACTGTTTAAAAGTGTCACAACATTGCTGTTTACGGCAGACGAACTGCTTTACGGTAGACACTGTTGTTGTGTGTTGTCATACACGTCACTCAGGTCCGCCTGAATTTCGGGAGTTTTTCGGGAGAAAATTTGTCCCGGGAGGTTTTCTGGAGAGGCGCTGAATTTCGGGAGTCTCCCGGAAAATCCGGAAGGGTTGGCAAGTATGCACTACACAATATTAAAGACCGTAATCAGAAGTTACAATTTACCACAAATGTAATTTGTTCATTTCAAGTGATGCTATAATAGACATTATTTAAATGTTTCCATTTAGTTTTTAGAATTTGAGACGTTATTTTTGGAGTTCAAGCCATATCTTTTGTTTAACTTGAAAAGAATGTGGAAACAGTAATAACGATAACGACTGTAAAATTCCCAGACGACTAGTGAAGTGAATTATATTTATATAGCTCTTTTCTCTATTGACTCAAAGCACTTAACATAGTGAAAGCCAATATCTAAGTTACATTTAAAGCAGTGTGGGTGGCACTGGGAGCAGGTGGGCAAAGTGTCTTGCCCAAGGACACAACGGCAGTGACTAGGATGGCGGAAGCGGGGATCGAACCTGGAACCCTCAAGTTGCTGGCACGGCCACTCTACCAACCGAGCTATGGCAGGTTAGTATTAACGTATTAAACTAAAATGATCAAAAAACGTGATTGAGAACTGCACTTTGATAAAACGGTGGGCGGCCTATCGTTACCTTGCTAGCTAGCTTAAATGCTAACATGAAAACAGGAAATAACGTCTTTGCCAATATGAAATATCAACAAGCGCGACGTCACATAAACAGGAAGTGAAGCGAACTGATCACCCAAATTGCATTTATTAAAAAAAAAAATTCTAAAACAATTAGAAATTAAAATGCAATAAGATTAACAATATTTAATGTTTCCTCTGCCAAGAAAGTATTTTGTGTCTTTATTTAGTTATTTAAGAAATAAACTTGGTTAAAACATTTTAGTGTGTGTAAAGGTACTTTTTGAGCACTTTCAGCAATACCGCGATAACAATAACCGTGATCATTTTGGTCACAATCATCATGATAAGAATTTTTTTTAACCGTTACATCCCCAGGTGTAACAAATTCAACTCAAATTAAAGGTCATAAAATTATTTGACTTTTCAAATTTATTTGCGGATTATAATTACTGGTTTGCAAAAAATATTTTTAACCCAAATAGGTGAAATGACAATCTACCACGGCACACCAGACCATACTTGCCAACCTTGAGACCTCCGATTTCGGGAGGTGGGGGGTGGGGGGCGTGGTCGTGGGTGGGGGGAAAAAATCACAAGACTATTTCATCTCTACAGGCCTGTTTCATGAGGGGGGGTTCCCTCAATCATCAGGAGATTTTAATGGGAGCATTCTCATACCATGGATTATATAGGGCACAGAGTGGGTGGGTACAGGCTGGTGTAGGGGCGTGGTGATTGGCTCATGTGTTACCTAGGAGGTGTTTCCGTCTGTGGCGGCATGCTGTTACAATTTCGCTGCGCTTGTTGAGGGATGACAGGTCTGGACGGTATATAATAAACAGTTTCTCTTTCAAGCATAGGTTGCATCTTTTATTACCACTATTGTAAGGTGTGCTGGATGCAAGAATTTGCCATGTTATTGAATATTCAACATTATTGTCTTTGAGGTCCCAAATGTGTTTGCTGAGTTCTGTGGTATTCAGCAGGTTTTGGTTCCTGAAAGAAGCCTTGTGATTGTTCCATCTGGTTTTGAACTCTCCCTCGGTTAATCCTACATATGTGTCGGATGTGTTAATGTCCTTGCGTGTTACCTTAGATTGGTAGACAGCTGATGTTTGTAAGCACCCCCCGTTGAGAGGGCAATCAGGTTTCTTTCGACAGTTGCAGCCTTTGTTGGTTTTGGAGTCGCTCTGTCCAGGGGCCGACGGCTCATTTGCAATTGTTTTGTTGTGGTTTGAGATAATTTGTCGTATATTGTTCATACAGCTGTCATCTAGCAAAGCTGAATTTGACCAAGCAACCCCCCCGTACCAAAAAGCCCTTGATGAAAGCGGATACAATTTCACCCTCACCTATGAACCCACGCCAGGAAACCAACCAAAAAAGAACAGAAAACGAAACGACATCATCTGGTACAACCCCCCATACAGCAAAAACGTCTCAACTAACATTGGACACAAATTCCTCAATCTGATTGACAAACACTTTCCCAAAGACAACACCCTAAGAAAAGTATTCAACAAGAACAACATTAAATTGAGCTACAGCTGTATGAACAATATACGACAAATTATCTCAAACCACAACAAAACAATTGCAAATGAGCCGTCGGCCCCCGGACAGAGCGACCCCAAAACCAACAAAGGCTGCAACTGCCGCAAGAAACCTGATTGCCCTCTCAACGGGGGGTGCTTACAAACATCAGTTGTCTACCAATCTAAGGTAACACGCAAGGACATTAACACATCCGACACATATGTAGGATTAACCGAAGGAGAGTTCAAAACCAGATGGAACAATCACAAGGCTTCTTTCAGGAACCAAAACCTGCGGAATACCACAGAACTCAGCAAACACATTTGGGACCTGAAAGACAATAATGTTGAATATTCAATAACATGGCAAATTCTTGCATCCAGCACACCTTACAATAGTGGTAATAAAAGATGCAACCTATGCTTGAAAGAGAAACTGTTTATTATTTACCGTCCAGACCTGTCATCCCTCAACAAGCGCAGCGAAATTGTAACAACATGCCGCCATAGACGGAAACACCTCCTAGGTAACACATGAGCCAATCGCCACGCCTCTACGCCAGCCTGTACCCACCCACTCTGTGCCCTATATAAACCATGGTATGTGAATGCTTCCATTAAAATCTCCTGATGATTGAGGGAACCCCTCATGAAACAGGCCTGTAGAGATGAAGTAGTCTTGTGATTTTTTTTCCCACACACATACATATATATATATATATATATATATACATACATATTTATATTATGTGCGTATTTTTTCAATGAAAAAATGTGCCTTCGCTCAAAAAAGGTTGAAAAATGCTGATTTACATGGATGGATAATTGTTTAGAAGTTTAATACCGGGACGGTACTTCATCTCGCCACACGATGGCGACATTTATGTATATACAATGTGTAGTCGGCTGTGACGTTGTCTTGATGCTAACATGCTAACGTCACGTTCCTTTCTCGTCACACTAGCTGGCCTTTTATTTATTTTTGTTTGATTTTTTTCTTGATTTTTCTCAAGCCGTAGCAGCGCGCCTTACCTCTCCACCAGTACTTCTGAGAGATGGTCTCCCAGGTGAGCTGCTGGTTGAGGTGCTCCCCGCCTTCCAGGACGTGTGCGCGGCTGATCAGTTCCTTCCTGCGGGGGTCCTGCAGCACCACCTCCAGCTCGCTGAACGCGTCCTGGCCCTTCCGCCGGCGCTGGTAGAACAAAACGCCATCCCGCACCACGTAGCAGGCCGCCGCTTTGCGTATCTTCCTCTTGGTGTTGCCCGGAGTGCCGGGGGCGTACGGCTCTCCTTCATCCGTCAGATAGCGAAGGATGGCCAAGTAGCTCTCCTCGCACGACATGTTTCCGAGCGGACGGGGCTAACTTTGGCCTCTCCGGGCGCGGAATGATTCAAATAAAAATTTTACCCGACGTTCTGCTGCTATAAAACTTTAAAGTGGGGCATTGTAACTATTTTTGGGAGTGTCTATCAAGGTGGAACGGCAGTTTCCCAAACGTCGGAGTGGAAGTGGCCGAACAGACAAAATGGCTGCTGCACAACCGGATGTTGCGTCAGGCAGGGCGGAAGTGAACGCCACAATGGTACGCCACAAGATGGCGCCGTAATCAAAGGCTTGTTTTACAAACCGAAGACTACTCTACTTTACTGGAAATGAACGTTTAAACACAACTTTTCTCCCCATAATACACCAATAAAAACAACCGGCATATTCTTGTTAACATAAAATCCAGTGGAACTCTAAAGGAGTTTGGTTTTTGAAGTTTTTATAACATCATGACATCATACCAATACCCTCAGATCTTTGCGGACTCAACAAATGTTACATTATAAAACAACTCATTTTTTGAGAAAACTTCACGTAATTTGTGTGATAATATAACAAATACACGAGGACGTCGTTAAGAAAATAATACGTTAATAATCCTAAGAGTTTAGCCAAGCAAAAATAAGGACAATATGTAATTCTTCCTGAAGTTTGAGAAGTACAATGTCAAATTATTGGTGGAATAAACATTTCCAATAAATTTTGTGGTTAATAATTGTTGTTTGTGTGAATCATTTGTTTTTGGAATGGGAGTTAGATATCTCCATTGACATGTTTAGATATTACATTTTGTCATATTTATAAAAGACAGCAACCTAGAAATGGTTATTATATTATCAGGTTGCTAGGGAAATGTTCTCATATGCAAAAGTAGATTTTTTAAAAAGTGAAACCCAATTTCTCTCATTTCTCTTTTTTTAGGTAAAACTTGGAACATTTAAAATGACAGGAAAGCCCCCAATGTATTATCTTTGTTAGACACATTTAGTTTACTTTAGATAAGCCAAGTTTGTCTTTTTTATTTTTGTATTTTTATTTTACACTTCATCGAACACGCTAAATTATCTCCGATGTTTACCAAAACACGTTTTAGGTGAGAATTAACAAAACACGCATTCTTAGAGTAGGGTAGATGAGGTCTGCCCGGAGTTCCTTAAGGCTCTGGATGCTGTGGGGCTGTCTTGGTTGACAAGACTCTGCAGCGTCGCGTGGACATCGGGGGCGGTACCTCTGGATTGGCGGACCGGGGTGGTGGTTCCTCTCTTTAAGAAGGGGAACCGGAGGGTGTGTTCTAACTATCGTGGGATCACACTCCTCAGCCTTCCCGGTAAGGTCTATTCAGGTGTACTGGAGAGGAGCCTACGCCGGATAGTCCAACCTCGGATTCAGGAGGAACAGTGTGGTTTTCGTCCTGGTCGTGGAACTGTGGACCAGCTCTATACTCTCGGCAGGGTCCTTGAGGGTGCATGGGAGTTTGCCCAACCAGTCTACATGTGTTTTGTGGACTTGGAGAAGGCATTTGACCGTGTCCCTCGGGAAGTCCTGTGGGGAGTGCTCAGGGAGTATGGGGTATCGGACTGTCTTATTGTGGCAGTCCGCTCCCTGTATGATCAGTGTCAGAGCTTGGTCCGCATTGCCGGCAGTAAGTCGGACACGTTTCCAGTGAGGGTTGGACTCCGCCAAGGCTGCCCTTTGTCACCAATTCTGTTCATAACTTTTATGGACAGAATTTCTAGGCGCAGTCAAGGCGTTGAGGGGATCCGGTTTGGTGGCTGCAGGATTAGGTCTCTGCTTTTTGCAGATGATGTGGTCCTGATGGCTTCATCTGGCCAGGACCTTCAGCTCTCACTGGATCGGTTCGCAGCCGAGTGTGAAGCGACTGGGATGAGAATCAGTACCTCCAAGTCCGAGTCCATGGTTCTCGCCCAGAAAAGGGTGGAGTGCCATCTCCGGGTTGGGGAGGAGATCTTGCCCCAAGTGGAGGAGTTCAAGTACCTCGGAGTCTTGTTCACGAGTGAGGGAAGAGTGGATCGTGAGATCGACAGGCGGATCGGTGCGGCGTCTTCAGTAATGCGGACGCTGTATCGATCCGTTGTGGTGAAGAAGGAGCTGAGCCGGAAGGCAAAGCTCTCAATTTACCGGTCGATCTACGTTCCCATCCTCACCTATGGTCATGAGCTTTGGGTTATGACCGAAAGGAGAAGATCACGGGTACAAGCGGCCCAAATGAGTTTCCTCCGCCGGGTGGCGGGGCTCTCCCTTAGAGATAGGGTGAGAAGCTCTGCCATCCGGGGGGAGCTCAAAGTAAAGCCACTGCTCCTCCACATGGAGAGGAGCCAGATGAGGTGGTTCGGGCATCTGGTCAGGATGCCATCCGAACGCCTCCCTAGGGAGGTGTTTAGGGCACGTCCGACCGGTAGGAGGCCGCGGGGAAGACCCAGGACACGTTGGGAAGACTATGTCTCCCGGCTGGCCTGGGAACGCCTCGGGGTCCCACAGCTTAGGCTGCTGCCCCTGCGACCCGACCTCGGATAAGCGGAAGAAGATGGATGGATAGATGGATGGATGGACGCATTCTTAAATGATCTGCAATGTTTACCAAAAGTTGAGTTAAAAGACAGTTTTACAAAACAATTTTAACTATGCCTTACGCTAGCATGATAATGTTTTAGGCTAGTATTTTAGCTAATTTTATTCAATGAAACCTTAACATTTTTAGGTGAGAATGAACAAAATACGCATTTGTATTGTTGAAGACTTAAAAACGAACATGAATGTCTTTACGCTAACGCTAGGTTAGTCTAAGTCTTAACTGTTTTTCAACAAGTCTTTGACTTTTAGTCGTTGATGCGTACGTTAACGTGCTTTAGTTTCATAAGGCGCTAAATTAGCTGAGTTGAGAACTGACTGTTTACAAAACACACAGATTTGTATTGTCAAATAATTTTTTTAAATTATGCCTTACGTTAGCATGCTAACATTTTAGGCTAGTATTTTAGCTATTTTTTCCCCCATTCAAACCTAGAAATCATGCATTTTGTTACTTGGTCTTAGAAGTAGGCTAACTTTTCCTAGGTTTACATGCTAATGGTTTAGGCTAGTATTTTAGCTAATTGTACTTCTTTGAACCTAAAACTCATGGATTTTGATACTTGGCGTCATTTTAGAAGTGGGCTAACTTTTCCTATGTTGGCACATTAATGTTTTATGATAGTATTTTAGCTAATTCTATTCATTTGAACCTAAAAAAAAATAAGATTTTCGATACTTCGCACTTTCTTAGAAGTGGGCTAACTTTTCCTATGTTAGCATGATAACATTTTATGCTAGTATTTTAGCTAATTTTATTAATTTAAACCTAAAATAATGGATTGTGATACTTGGCGCTATCTTAGAAGTTGAATGATTCAAATAAAATTTTAGAATAGAATAGAAAGTACTTTATTGACCACAGTTCGCTCACAATAGACAATAAACACTTAGGTATTTTTCACATGTGAATAATAAATACAGGCTGTTATACAGCATTATTCACATGTGAATAATGTAAATACAGTCTATTATACAGCATTATTCACATGTGAATAATATAAATACAGTCTGTTATACAGCATTATTCACATTATAGTCTATTATACACCATTATTCACATGTGAATAGCATAAATACAGTCTGTTATACAGCATTATTCACATTACAGTCTATTATACAGCATTATTCACATGTGAATAACATAAATACAGTCTATTATACAGCATTATTCACATGTGAATAATATAAATACAGTCTGTTATACAGCATTATTCACATGTGAATAATATAAATACAGTCTGTTATACAGCATAATTCACATGTGAATAATATCAATACAGTCTATTATACAGCATTATTCACATGTGAATAACATAAATACAGTCTATTATACAGCATCATTCACGTGTGAATAATATAACTACAGTCTATTATACAGCATTATTCACATGTGAATGATATAAATACAGTCTATTATACAGCATTATTCACATGAGAATAATATAGTCTATTATACAGCATTATTCATATGTGAATAATATAAATACAGTCTATTATACAGCATTATTCACATGTGAATGATATAACTACAGTCTATTATACAGCATTATTCACATGTGAATAATATAAATACAGTCTATTATACAGCATTATTCACATGTGAATAATATAAATACAGTCTATTATACAGCATTATTCACATGTGAATAATATAAATACAGTCTGTTATACAGCATAATTCACATGTGAATGATATCAATACAGTCTATTATACAGCATTATTCACATGTGAATAATATAAATCGTCTATTATACAGCATTATTCACATGTGAATAATATAACTACAGTCTATTATACAGCATAATTCACATGTGAATGATATCAATACAGTCTATTATACAGCATTATTCACATGTGAATAACATAAATACAGTCTATTATACAGCATTATTCACATGTGAATAATATAACTACAGTCTATTATACAGCATTATTCACATGTGAATAATATAAATACAGTCTGTTATACAGCATTATTCACATGTGAATAATATACATACAGTCTGTTATACAGCATTATTCACATGTGAATAATATAAATACAGTCTGTTATACAGCATTATTCACATGTGAATAATATCAATACAGTCTGTTATACAGCATTATTCACATGTGAATAATATAACTACAGTCTATTATACAGCATTATTCACATGTGAATAATATAACTACAGTCTATTATACAGCATTATTCACATGTGAATAATATAACTACAGTCTGTTATACAGCATTATTCACATGTGAATAATATAAATACAGTCTATTATACATGTGAATAATATACATACGTTATACATTTACAGTACATGTACAGTCAAAAGGAACATATGCATTATACAGTCTGATGGCTGTCGGTATGAAGGACTTTACCCGACGTTCTGCTGCTATAAAACTTTAAAGTGGGGCATTGTAACTATTTTTGGGAGTGTCTATCAAGGTGGAACGGCAGTTTCCCAAACGTCGGAGTAGAAGTGGCCGAACAGACAAAATGGATGCTGCACAACCGGATGTTGCGTCAGGCAGGGCGGAAGTGAACGCCACAATGGTTACGCCACAAGATGGCGCCGTAATCAAAGGCTTGTTTTACAAACCGAAGACGACCCTACTTTACTGGAAATGAACGTTTAAACACAACTTTTCTCCCCATAATACACCAATAAAACAACCGGTATATTCTTGTTAACAGAAAATCCAGTGGAACTCTAAAGGAGTTTGGTTTTTGAAGTTTTTATAACATCATGACATCATACCAATACCCTCAGATCTTTGCGGACTCAACAAATGTTACATTATAAAACAACTCATTTTCTGAGAAAACTTCACGTAATTTGTGTGATAATATAACAAATACACGATGACGTCGTTAAGAAAATAATACGTTAATAATACTAAGAGTTTAGCCAAGCAAAAATAAGGACAATATTTATGACATATGGAATTCTTCCTGAAGTTAGAGAAGTACAATGTCAAATTAAAGCTGCAAGCAGCGATGGACGGGACCGACTTTGACGGCACATAAAATCCAAACCGAAACAGTAATTAAAACTCTTTGGTCAACTTTTAATCAGAAGGTTTCAATCCCTCTCCTGTGCTAGTTTGAAGCCGACACAACAAACGCGCTCAGAGGAGATAATGTTTGAAAATAGGTGACCTGTTTTTACAAAACTTTTGTTTTGAAGGGGGAATTGCAAACTTCCTGTTGATTTTTGCTGGGGGTTGTCAATATATGAAATGTAGGTCTAAGTGAGACCTACATCAGGGCCGGGCCGTGGCATAGGCCGTATAGGCAAATGCTAAGGGCACCGTCCATCAGGGGGCGCCACGCCAGTGCCACAAATGTTGGAGAAAAAAAAAAAAAAGTTGGTACTATTATTTCTAAATACAAAAAATAATCCCACGTTAATTAAAATGCAAAGTAAAGCCTATATAATAGAAATATTATTTGTTACAACATTACACCCCCCCGCCCCCGCCCCCTCCCTTCCCGTATCATGACTCTTTTTGGACATCACCACATCAAAAAATCAACACAAGATGTCAAAACGGCCAAAACTGTCAGGTGCCCAGGGAAGAAATAAGAGAAAAGAAGTGGAGGAGAAACAAGAAAAGACAGAGGTAGCAGGTAGGTAACGTTAGCCTACATGAAATTATTTGTCTGTTACAGAATGTGATAGTAACCTGGCTTTTTAGCATTAAGCTAATGTTACATGATTCGGCAATTGCTAATCAATAAAGTTCTGTTTTAACGTCGGGTTAATATTGTGGAGGGGGCTAAATTGTTATGGACAATAATAATGTAACGTTAGGTAATTACAGTACTCCCACCTTACATTCCTCAGGGACATTTGTATTAGATCTTTTAAGCAGGTGTTTTTTGTTTACATTGTTATTGCCTTCTGGTTAGCTAATGTTTGCCCTGCAGGTAATAGTCACTTTTCCACCCCTTTATATATTAGGTATAGTTGTAAGCCTAGTTGTTAAAGTGCACATCATTAATGTAAATTAAGCAATATGTACCGGTATGTAAAAAATATTGTATTTCATATATTCATTTTTTATTTTTTGCATTCATTTATTTATTCATATTTTTTTTATCTTGTTAACTATTCTGATTGTTAATTTGCTTTCTTTAAGTAAAAAAAAAGGTCAAAGACAAAGCTATTCGGTTTCTTGTGAGTATATACACTTCACTGCCGATGTGGGGGGGCGCCACCTAAAATCTTGCCTAGGGCGCCAGATTGGTTAGGGCCGGGCCTGACCTACATAGAGGTTTTTGTTTCATGTCTCTATGACATTCCTACTGGAAGTTACAGGCAGTTTTGTCTGAGTTTTCTTCCTAGGAGCAGTTGTGTCTGTTTTCTTCCTAGGAGGCGCTAGAGCGTAATTTGGAGTTTTGGGGTTGGGCTTTTTTATTAGATCGCAATTTTTGCCAGTTCTGATGTGTGTTTTGGTGAGTTTTGAAGCGTGTTAAGGGGGTCAAATTACAGCTCAAAGAGGCAAAAGTGACTGTTTTTAGTAAACTTTTGTTTTGAAGGGGGAATTGCCAACTTCCTGTTAATTTTTGCTGTATGATGTCAATGTATGAAATCTAGGTCTAAGTCAGACCTACATAGAGGTTTTTGTTTCATGTCTCTACGACATTGCTACTGGAAGTTACAAGCAGTTTTGTCTGTGTTTTTTCCTAGGGGGCGCTAGAGCGCAATTTTGAGTTTTGGGGTTTGGTTTTTTGATTAGATGGCAATTTTTGACAGTCCTGATGTGTGTGTCAAATATGGTGAGTTTTGAAGCATGTTAAGGGGGTCAAATTACAGCTCAAAGAGGCGGCGGAATAATAATAATAATAAAACGCACAAAATACAATAGGGTCCTCTGTCCCAAAGGGACATTGCGGTCTCTAATTATTGGTGGAATAAACATTTCCAATAAATTTTGTGGTTAATAATTGTTGTTTGTGTGAATCATTTGTTTTTGGAATGGGAGTTAGATATCTCCATTGACATGTTTAGATATTACATTTTGTCATATTTATAAAAGACAGCAACCTAGAAATGGTTATTATATTATCAGGTTGCTGGGGAAATGTTCTCATATGCAAAAGTAGATTTTTTTAAAAAGTGAAACCCAATTTCTCTCATTTCTCTTTTTTTAGTTAAAACTTAGACAATGTAAAATGACAGGAAAGCCCCCAATGTATTATCTTTGTTAGACACATTTAGACTTTAGATAAGCCAAGTTTGTCTTTTTTATTTTTGTATTTTTATTTTAGACTTCATCGAACACGCTAAATTATCTCCGATGTTTACCAAAACACATATTTAGGTGATAATTAACAAAACACTGCAATGTTTACCAAAAGTTGAGTTAAAAGACAGTTTTACAAAACAATTTTAACTATGCCTTATGTTAGCATGCTAAAGTTTTAGGCTAGTGTTTTAGCTAATTTTATTCAATCAAACCTAAAAAATTTTAGGTGAGGATTAACAAAATACGCATTTGTATTGTTGAAGACTTAAAAACGAACATAAATGTCTTTACGCTAACGCTAGGTTAGTCTAAGTCTTAACTGTTTTTCAACAAGTCTTTGACTTTTAGTCGTTGATGCGTACGTTAACGTGCTTTAGTTTCATAAGGCGCTAAATTAGCTGAGTTGAGAACTGACTGTTTACAAAACACACAGATTTGTATTGTCAAATAATTTTTTTAAATTATGCCTTACGTTAGCATGCTAACATTTTAGGCTAGTATTTTAGCTATTTTTTCCCCCATTCAAACCTAGAAATCATGCATTTTGTTACTTGGTCTTAGAAGTAGGCTAACGTTTCCTAGGTTTGCATGCTAATGGTTTAGGCTAGTATTTTAGCTAATTGTACTTCTTTGAACCTAAAACTCATGGATTTTGATACTTGGCGTCATTTTAGAAGTGGGCTAACTTTTCCTATGTTGGCACGCTAATGTTTTATGATAGTATTTTAGCTAATTCTATTCATTTGAACCTAAAAAAAAATAAGATTTTCGATACTTTGCGCTTTCTTAGAAGTGGGCTAACTTTTCCTATGTTAGCATGATAACATTTTATGCTAGTATTTTAGCTAATTTTATTAATTTAAACCTAAAATAATGGATTGTGATACTTGGCGCTATCTTAGAAGTTGAATGATTCAAATACAATTTTAGAATAGAATAGAATAGAAAGTACTTTATTGACCACAGTTCGCTCACAATAGACAATAAACACTTAGGTATTTTTCACATGTGAGTAATAAATACAGGCTGTTATACAGCATTATTCACATGTGAATAATGTAAATACAGTCTATTATACAGCATTATTCACATGTGAATAATATAAATACAGTCTGTTATACAGCATTATTCACATTATAGTCTATTATACAGCATTATTCACATGTGAATAACATAAATACAGTCTGTTATACAGCATTATTCACATTACAGTCTATTATACAGCATTATTCACATGTGAATAACATAAATACAGTCTATTATACAGCATTATTCACATGTGAATAATATAAATACAGTCTGTTATACAGCATTATTCACATGTGAATAATATAAATACAGTCTGTTATACAGCATTATTCACATGTGAATGATATCAATACAGTCTATTATACAGCATTATTCACATGTGAATAACATAAATACAGTCTGTTATACAGCATTATTCACATGTGAATAATATAACTACAGTCTATTATACAGCATTATTCACATGTGAATGATATAAATACAGTCTATTATACAGCATTATTCACATGAGAATAATATAGTCTATTATACAGCATTATTCATATGTGAATAATATAAATACAGTCTATTATACAGCATTATTCACATGTGAATGATATAACTACAGTCTATTATACAGCATTATTCACATGTGAATAATATAAATACAGTCTATTATACAGCATTATTCACATGTGAATAATATAAATACAGTCTGTTATACAGCATAATTCACATGTGAATGATATCAATACAGTCTATTATACAGCATTATTCACATGTGAATAACATAAATACAGTCTGTTATACAGCATTATTCACATGTGAATAATATAACTACAGTCTATTATACAGCATTATTCACATGTGAATAATATAAATACAGTCTGTTATACAGCATTATTCACATGTGAATAATATACATACAGTCTGTTATACAGCATTATTCACATGTGAATAATATAAATACAGTCTATTATACAGCATTATTCACATGTGAATAATATAAATACAGTCTATTATACAGCATTATTCACATGTGAATAATATAAATACAGTCTATTATACAGCATTATTCACATGTGAATAATATAAATACAGTCTGTTATACAGCATAATTCACATGTGAATGATATCAATACAGTCTATTACACAGCATTATTCACATGTGAATAACATAAATACAGTCTGTTATACAGCATTATTCACATGTGAATAATATAACTACAGTCTATTATACAGCATTATTCACATGTGAATAACATAAATACAGTCTGTTATACAGCATTATTCACATGTGAATAATATAACTACAGTCTATTATACAGCATTATTCACATGTGAATAATATAAATACAGTCTGTTATACAGCATTATTCACATGTGAATAATATACATACAGTCTGTTATACAGCATTATTCACATGTGAATAATATAAATACAGTCTATTATACAGCATTATTCACATGTGAATAATATAAATACAGTCTATTATACAGCATTATTCACATGTGAATAATATAAATACAGTCTATTATACAGCATTATTCACATGTGAATAATATAAATACAGTCTGTTATACAGCATAATTCACATGTGAATGATATCAATACAGTCTATTACACAGCATTATTCACATGTGAATAACATAAATACAGTCTGTTATACAGCATTATTCACATGTGAATAATATAACTACAGTCTATTATACAGCATTATTCACATGTGAATAATATAAATACAGTCTGTTATACAGCATTATTCACATGTGAATAATATACATACAGTCTGTTATACAGCATTATTCACATGTGAATAATATAAATACAGTCTATTATACAGCATCATTCACGTGTGAATAATATAACTACAGTCTATTATACAGCATTATTCACATGTGAATAATATAAATACAGTCTATTATACAGCATTATTCACATGAGAATAATATAGTCTATTATACAGCATTATTCATATGTGAATAATATAAATACAGTCTATTATACAGCATTATTCACATGTGAATGATATAACTACAGTCTATTATACAGCATTATTCACATGTGAATAATATAAATACAGTCTATTATACAGCATTATTCACATGTGAATAATATAAATACAGTCTGTTATACAGCATAATTCACATGTGAATGATATCAATACAGTCTATTATACAGCATTATTCACATGTGAATAACATAAATACAGTCTGTTATACAGCATTATTCACATGTGAATAATATAACTACAGTCTATTATACAGCATTATTCACATGTGAATAATATAACTACAGTCTGTTATACAGCATTATTCACATGAGAATAACATAAATACAGTCTATTATACAGCATCATTCACATGTGAATAATATAAATACAGTCTATTATACAGCATTATTCACATGTGAATAATATAAATACAGTCTGTTATACATGTGAATAATATACATACGTTATACATTTACAGTACATGTACAGTCAAAAGGAACATATGCATTATACAGTCTGATGGCTGTCGGTATGAAGGACTTTACCCGACGTTCTGCTGCTATAAAACTTTAAAGTGGGGCATTGTAACTATTTTTGGGAGTGTCTATCAAGGTGGAACGGCAGTTTCCCAAACGTCGGAGTAGAAGTGGCCGAACAGACAAAATGGCTGCTGCACAACCGGATGTTGCGTCAGGCAGGGCGGAAGTGAACGCCACAATGGTACGCCACAAGATGGCGCCGTAATCAAAGGCTTGTTTTACAAACCGAAGACGACCCTACTTTACTGGAAATGAACGTTTAAACACAACTTTTCTCCCCATAATACACCATTAAAAACAACCGGCATATTCTTGTTAACAGAAAATCCAGTGGAACTCTAAAGGAGTTTTGTTTTTGAAGTTTTTATAACATCATGACATCATACCAATACCCTCAGATCTTTGCGGACTCAACAAATGTTACATTATAAAACAACTCATTTTCTGAGAAAACTTCACGTAATTTGTGTGATAATATAACAAATACACGAGGACGTCGTTAAGAAAATAATACGTTAAGAATCCCAAGAGTTTAGCCAAGCAAAAATAAGGACAATATTTATGACATATGTAAATCTTCCTGAAGTTAGAGAAGTACAATGTCAAATTATTGGTGGAAAAAAACATTTCTAATAATTTTTGTGGTTAATAATTGTTGTTTGTGTGAATCATTTTTTTTGGAATGGGAGTTAGATATCTCCATTGACATGTTTAGATATTACATTTTGTCATATTTATAAAAGACAGCAACCTAGAAAAGGTTATTATATTATCATATTACTTTAGATAAGCCAAGTTTGTCTTTTTTATTTTTGTATTTTTTATTTTAGACTTTATCGAACACCAGGGGCGTCACTAGCTTTTAAGGACAGGGGGGGCTTTGCCCCCAGGAGATGCACAGGATGCGAGCGAATGTTACGCACGAGCACAAAACTTCACAAACGGCTAACAAAGACTTAGAAATTATTCATTGTTATTATTATTATTTTAAAAAAATGCACGGGACGAAATGAAATGTCTTGGCTTTTAACCATATATTTTCTTTTTCTTTTTATGTATTTATTCATTTTACATTTTATATTAAATGTCTTGGTTTTTCCTCCCTCTTAAAATCCTATTAAATGTTTAACAAGCCATCCTATAATAATCAAACAGCTATTAATGTAACAATAAAATAAAACAAATATATTTAATGATGTTTTTTTTCATTATTTTAACAATAGGCTAATGTATATTACTTTATATAGATTCTACAAGAAACACAAAACTTAAAAAATAAATGATTTACAATTGCACACACATTGTAAAGGAAGATAATGTGCTTCGTTCACCTGCAGGACCGCAAGCAAGGTCGCAGAGAAAATGCGGGCTGGAATTTGAGTGATGTGGGCATTTTCTATATGAACAAGTGGAATGGATTGGATACCGACGCACTAAAGGGGCTCTCTACCTTACGCTACGAAGTGAGGGGAAACTGAGTGAATAATAACAGGTTATATGATTATTTATTTAAACTCATATTTGGGCCACTTTATAATGAATATGTCGGCATTTATTTGTAAAAAAAAAAACAAAAAACACCAAATTATTTAGGGGGGCTTAAGAATATTTTAGGGGGGCTTGAGCCCCCCTAAAATAGGCCTAACAACGCCAATGTCGAACACGCTAAATTATCTCCGATGTTTACCAAAACACATGTTTTAGGTGAGAATTAACAAAATACGCATTCGTAAATTATCTGCAACGTTTACCAAAAGTTGAGTTAAAAGACAGTTTTACAAAACAATTTTAACTATGCCTTACGTTAGCATGCTAATGTTTTAGGCTAGTATTTTAGCTAATTTTATTCAATCAAACCTTAACATTTTTAGGTGAGAATTAACAAAATACGCATTTGTATTGTTGAAGACTTAAAAACGAACATGAATGTCTTTACGCTTACGCTAGGTTAGTCCAAGTTTTAACTGTTTTTCATTAAGTCTTTGACTTTTAGTTGTTGATGCGTACGTTAACGTGCTTTAGTTTCATAAGGCGCTAAATTAGCTGAGTTGAGAACTGACTGTTTACAAAACACACAGATTTGTATTGTCAAATAATTTTTTTAAATTATGCCTTACGTTAGCATGCTAACATTTTAGGCTAGTATTTTAGCTATTTTTTTCCCCATTCAAACCTAGAAATCATGCATTTTGTTACTTAGTCTTAGAAGTAGGCTAACTTTTCCTAGGTTTGCATGCTAATGGTTTAGGCTAGTATTTTAGCAAATTTTACTCATTTGAACCTAAAATTCATGTATTTTGATACTTGGCGCCATTTTACAAGCGGGCTAACTTTTCAACGAGGAGCTAGAATGTACTTGACACATGCTAACTGTTAGCATGCTAAATTCTACTGTTGTATTGATATTTTTAGTTCATTTAGCCATAAATCTATCTTAATTTAGGCCAAAAGTAACTTAGCATATGTTTTATGAGTACAAGTAAACGCGTGGCTAAAGATAGCCAATCGTATAAACGTCGTAAAATGTAGCTTCAAGTCAGCCGTTCAACGAGGAGCTAGAATGTACTTGACACGTGCTAACTGTTAGCATGCTAAATTCTACTGTTGTATTGATATTTTTAGTTCATTTAGCCATAATTTATATCTTAATTTAGGCCAAAAGTAACATAGCGTATGTTTTATGAGTGTAAACGCGTGGCTAAAGTTAGCCAATCGTATAAATGTCGTAAAATGTAGCTATAAGTCAGCCATTCAACGAGGAGCTAGAAGGTACTTGACACGTGCTAACTGTTAGCATGCTAAATTCTACTGTTGTATTGA
This sequence comes from Nerophis lumbriciformis, assembly GCF_033978685.3. Classification (NCBI taxonomy): domain Eukaryota; kingdom Metazoa; phylum Chordata; class Actinopteri; order Syngnathiformes; family Syngnathidae; genus Nerophis; species Nerophis lumbriciformis. The sequence goes on from NC_084565.2 coordinate 40,977,182, forward strand.
TATTTTTAGTTCATTTAGCCAAAATGTATATCTTAATTTAGGCCAAACGTAACGTAGCGTATGTTTTCTGAGAGTAAACGCATGTCTAAAATTAGCCAATCGTATAAATGTCGTAAAATGTAGCTATAAGTCAGCCATTCAACGAGGAGCTAGAATGTACTTGACACGTGCTAACTGTTAGCATGCTAAATTCTACTGTTGTATTGATATTTTTAGTTCATTTAGCCATAAATCTATCTTAATGTAGGCCAAAAGTAACTTAGCATATGTTTTATGAGTACAAGTAAACGCGTGGCTAAAGTTAGCCAATCGTATAAACGTCGTAAAATGTAGCTTCAAGTCAGCCGTTCAACGAGGAGCTAGAATGTACTTGACACATGCTAACTGTTAGCATGCTAAATTCTATTGTTGTATTGATATTTTTAGTTCATTTAGCCATAATTTATATCTTAATTTAGGCCAAAAGTAACATAGCGTATGTTTTATGAGTGTAAACGCGTGGCTAAAGTTAGCCAATCGTATAAATGTCGTAAAATGTAGCTATAAGTCAGCCATTCAACGAGGAGCTAGAAGGTACTTGACACGTGCTAACTGTTAGCATGCTAGATTATACTGTTGTATTGATATTTTTAGTTAATTTAGCCATAAATCTATCTTAATTTAGGCCAAAAGTAACTTAGCATATGTTTTATGAGTACAAGTAAACGCGTGGCTAAAGTTAGCCAATCGTATAAACGTCGTAAAATGTAGCTTCAAGTCAGCCGTTCAACGAGGAGCTAGAATGTACTTGACACATGCTAACTGTTAGCATGCTAAATTCTACTGTTGTATTGATATTTTTAGTTCATTTAGCCATAAATCTATCTTAATATAGGTCAAAAGTAACGTAGCGTATGTTTTATGAGTGTAAACGCGTGGCTAAAGTTAGCCAATCGTATAAATGTCGTAAAATGTAGCTTTAAGTCAGCCATTCAACGAGGAGCTAGAATGTACTTGACATGTGCTAACCGTTAGCAACGATTGCATGCTAAATTCTACTGTTGTATTAATATTTTTAGTTAATTTAGCCATAAATCTATCTTAATTTAGGCCAAAAGTAACGTAGCGTATGTTTTATGAGTACAAGTAAACGCGTGGCTAAAGTTAGCCAATCGTATAAATGTCGTAAAATGTAGCTTTAAGTCAGCCGTTCAACGAGGAGCTAGAATGTACTTGACACATGCTAACTGTTAGCCTGCTAAATTCTACTGTTGTATTGATATTTTTAGTTCATTTAGCCATAAATCTATCTTAATTTAGGCCAAAAGTAACGTAGCGTATGTTTTATGAGTGTAAACGCGTGGCTAAAGTTAGCCAATCGTATAAATGTCGTAAAATGTAGCTTTAAGTCAGCCATTCAACGAGGAGCTAGAATGTACTTGACATGTGCTAACCGTTAGCAACGATTGCATGCTAAATTCTACTGTTGTATTAATATTTTTAGTTAATTTAGCCATAAATCTATCTTAATTTAGGCCAAAAGTAACGTAGCGTATGTTTTATGAGTACAAGTAAACGCGTGGCTAAAGTTAGCCAATCGTATAAATGTCGTAAAATGTAGCTTTAAGTCAGCCGTTCAACGAGGAGCTAGAATGTACTTGACACATGCTAACTGTTAGCCTGCTAAATTCTACTGTTGTATTGATATTTTTAGTTCATTTAGCCATAAATCTATCTTAATTTAGGCCAAAAGTAACGTAGCGTATGTTTTATGAGTGTAAACGCGTGGCTAAAGTTAGCCAATCGTATAAATGTCGTAAAATGTAGCTTTAAGTCAGCCATTCAACGAGGAGCTAGAATGTACTTGACACATGCTAACTGTTAGCATGCTAAATTCTACTGTTGTATTTACATTTTTAGTTCATTTAGCCATAAATCTATCTTAATTTAGGCCAAAAGTAACTTAGCATATGTTTTATGAGTACAAGTAAACGTGTGGCTAAAGTTAGCCAATCGTATAAACGTCGTAAAATGTAGCTTTAAGTCAGCCGTTCAACGAGGAGCGAGAATGTACTTGACACATGCTAACTGTTAGCATGCTAAATTCTACTCTTGTATTGATATTTTTAGTTCATTTAGCCATAAATCTATCTTAATTAAGGCCAAAAGTAACTTAGCGTATGTTTTATGAGAGTAAACGCGTGGCTAAAGTTAGCCAATCGTATAAATGTCGTAAAATGTAGCTTTAAGTCAGCCATTCAACAAGGAGCTAGAATGTACTTGACATGTGCTAACCGTTAGCAACGATTGCATGCTAAATTCTACTGTTGTATTGATATTTGTAGTTAATTTAGCCATAAATCTATCTTAATTTAGGCCAAAAGTAACTTAGCATGTGTTTTATGAGTACAAGTAAACGCGTGGCTAAAGTTAGCCAATCGTATAAACGTCGTAAAATGTAGCTTTAAGTCAGCCGTTCAACAAGGAGCGAGGATGTACTTGACACATGCTAACTGTTAGCATGCTAAATTCTACTGTTGTATTGATATTTTTAGTTCATTTAGCCATAAATCTATCTTAATATAGGTCAAAAGTAACTTAGCGTATGTTTTATGAGAGTAAACGCGTGGCTAAAATTAGCCAATCGTATAAATGTCGTAAAATGTAGCTTTAAGTCAGCCGTTCAACAAGGAGCTAGAATGTACTTGACACATGCTAACTGTTAGCATGCTAAATTCTACTGTTGTATTGATATTTTTAGTTCATTTAGCCATAAATCTATATTAATTTAGGCCAAAAGTAACTTAGCGTATGTTTTATGAGTACAAGTAAACGCGTGGCTAAAGTTAGCCAATCCTATAAATGTCATAATATGTAGCTTTAAGTCAGCCGTTCAACGAGGAGCTAGAATGTATCTACGTCCAGCAACAAGGTGATGTTTCCACAGTCTAGATGTTTCGGTGTGTCCGTAGAAAACCGATACTCGGGCAGAAAACACGCTAACCCCCCCTGAAGGGTGCGGAGATAAGTCACTTATCTGTGTTGACTTGCACTCTTAAGCCTTCAACACTTTCAAGCACTTTGTGTTTCCAGATAAAAACTACCGGATCTCAGATGAATAGCCAATAAGACGGCTTTAGTATTCATCAACGCGCCAAGACGAGGTCAAGATAATGACGTAGCCTAGCGTTAGCATGCTAATCTTTGCTACTGATTGTTAGCACAAAGAACAGATTAGCTTGTTTGGGATATGGCGCGTCACTCGTTGTCTCCAATGTGCTTCCGGTTCTTGTTTCGTCTTTATGTTAACAAAAACACAAGTCTGCTTTCTTTAACGTTAACAAAAACATGGGTGTTGTTGACTTCTCGACTTTGATGTTTTGACTCTGTCGATGTTTACGCAAGTTTTTTAGTTTCATCAAAGACTTTGCATTACTTTATGATGCTTATAAAAACATGTAAGTTAGACTAACAGAGGCTTACATCGTCGTTGGTGATTACCAGAATAACCTCACTTAAGATTCTTAATCGACATTTTTCCACGCTTGACGTGTACGCTAACATAATAATAATAATTATAATAGATTTTATTTGTAAAAAGCACTTTACATTGGGTAAACAACCTCAAAGTGCTGCAGTGTATTAAAAAAAATAAAAATAAAAAGATAATAAAAAATTTAAAAAAATAAAAACTAGAACAGCCAAATAGCTAAAACTCGTATCTTGAAAAACTTTTTTCAAGATAACATTTTTTTTTCAAGGTAAAAAATGATTTTCAAGGTAAAAAAAATTTTTAAGGTAAAAAAAAATTTTCAAGGTAAAATTATTTTTTTAAGGTTAAAAATGATTTTCAAGGTAAAAAATGATTTTCAAGGTAAAAAAAATTTTCAAGGTAAAAAAGGATTTTCAAGGTAAAAAATTTTTTTCAAGGTAAAATTTTTTTTTCAAGGTAAAAAATGATTTTCAAGGTAAAAAATGATTTTCAAGGTTAAAAATGATTTTCAAGGTAAAAAAATGATTTTCAAGGTAAAAAATGATTTGAGGTAAAAAAAAAAATTTAAAGGTAAAAAAAATTTTTCAAGGTAAATTTTTTTTTTCAAGGTTAAAAATGATTTTCAAGGTAAAAAATTATTTTCAAGGTAAAAAATTATTTTCTAGGTAAAAAAAAATGTTCAAGGTAAAATTTTTTTTCAAGGTTAAAAATGATTTTCAAGGAAAAAATGATTTTCAAGGTAAAAAAAATTTTTCAAGGTAAAATTTTTTTTCAATGTAAAAAATGATTTTCAAGGTAAAAAATGATTTTCAAGGTAAAAAATGATTTTCAAGGTAAAAAAAATTTTTCAAGGGAAAATTTTTTTTTCAAGGAAAAAATGATTTTCAAGGTAAAAAAAAATTTCAAGGAAAAAATTTTTTTTCAATGTAAAAAATGATTTTCAAGGTAAAAAATGATTTTCAAGGTAAAAAAAAATTTTCAAGGTAAAATTTTTTTTTCAAGGTTAAAAATGATTTTCAAGGTAAAAAATGATTTTCAAGGTAAAAAATGATTTTCAAGGTAAAAAATGATTTTCAAGGTAACATTTTTTTTATATATAATATATCTAAAAAAAAAAAAGGCTTTTTTAAAAAGAAGTGTTTTCAAGCCTTTTTTAAAAGCATCCACAGTCTGTGGTGCCCTCAGGTGGTCAGGGAGAGCGTTCCACAGACTGGGAGCGGCGGAGCAGCATATGCGTTGGTTTCACTGAACATGCCAAATGATCGCCGCTGTTTACAAAATCACGTATTTTCTGCAAAAAACTATTGTTGAAAGCCTTTCAAAAAACAAAATGTCTCTACGCTTAGGTTAATCAAAGTCTTAATTGTCTTTTTGACGTTTACGAAAACCCCAAAATGTTTGAATTTCATTGACGTTGACTGTACCACCTTTCTGATTCACTAAAAACTTCACTGACACGTCCATCCTCCTCAATGTTTTGACTTTTAACCGTTTTTTTTTACTTTATCGAACACGCTAAATTATCTCCGATATTTACAAAAACACATATTTTAGGTGAGAATTACCAAAACACGCATTCGTAAATTATCCGCAATGTTTACAAAAAGCTGAGGTAAAAGACCGTTTACAAAACAATTTTAATTATGCCTTACGTTAGCATGCTAATGTTTTAGGCTAGTATTTTAGCTAATTTTATTCAATCAAACGTAAAAATCATGGATATTGATACTTGGCGCCATCTTAGAAGTAGGCTAAATTTTCCTATGTTTGCGTGCTAATGGTTTAGGCTAGTATTTTAGCTAATTTTACTCCTTTGAACCTAAAATTCATGGATTTTGATACTTGCC
>NC_084565.2:40987500-41062500 GCF_033978685.3 Nerophis lumbriciformis
TCACATGTGAATAATGCTGTATAATAGACTGTATTTATGTTATTCACATGTGTACTATGCTGTATAATAGACTGTATTTATGTTATTCACATTTGAATAATGCTGTATAATAGACTATTTATATTATTCACATGTGAATAATGCTGTATAATAGACTATTTATATTATTCACATGTGAATAATGCTGTATTTATATTATTCACATGTGAATAATGCTGTATAATAGACTGTATTTATATTATTCACATGTGAATAATACTGTATAATAGACTGTATTTATATTATTCACATGTGAATAATGCTGTATAATAGACTGTATTTATGTTATTCACATGTGTATTATGCTGTATAATAGACTGTATTTATGTTATTCACATTTGAATAATGCTGTATAATAGACTATTTATATTATTCACATGTGAATAATGCTGTATAATAGACTGTATTTATATTATTCATATGTGAATAATGCTGTATAATAGACTATATTTATGTTATTCACATGTGAATAATGCTGTATAATAGACAATTTATATTATTCACATGTGAATAATGCTGTATAATAGACTGTATTTATATTATTCACATGTGAATAATGCTGTATAATAGACTGTATTTATATTATTCACATGTGAATAATGCTGTATAATAGACTGTATTTATATTATTCACATGTGAATAATGCTGTATAATAGACTGTATTTATATTATTCACATGTGAATAATGCTGTATAATAGACTGTATTTATATTATTCACATGTGAATAATGCTGTATAACAGACTGTATTTATATTATTCACATGTAAAAAATACCAAAGTGTTTATTGTCTATTGTGAGCGAACTGTGGTGCTGAATTTCCCCCAGGGATCAATAAAGTACTTTCTATTCTATCCTACTGGAAATGTTCTTCTCTTTGATTTGTTTGGCAGTTCAAGGGTGTTATCGCCTCCCACAGGACTGGAGTGGAACTTGAAGGTGCGACCGCTTTGGCTTCACGAAGCATCTTAAAAAAAATCTACTAGTCATCTACAGACGTTTGATTCCCCCCCCCCCCCCCCCCCCCCCCCACCGTGGTCCAGACGTGTCGACTCACTCCGCGTTTGCTACGGGATCAGCTTCCAGACACGAGCACGTGCTCGGCGACGCGAGAAGAGTTTGTTTAGCGCGGCACAATCCTGTCAGAGCCTCGTCTGACGGCCACGTTAACGCCTCGCCACCGCCTCCGTCTCCGCCTCCGTCTTCGCTGCTTCCCTCCCAGCACAACCCGGCGGAGGCGAGTTGAGTTAATGGTCGCTCGTAAACGTCTCATTTATTCTGCGATGTCTGCCCCGCGCCGCACAATCCGAGCGCAACAATAATGAGGCTTTTGTCTCCGCCGGCGCGGCTGCACGCGGGGAAGGCGAGGGCTGGGGAAGCGCCAAGGTCACCCGGCTCCCCTTACAGAACCCAGGGTTCCCACAATGCATCGGGGGTAGGGGGGGAGCAGGCTGTTATTCTCCTCCGCCCGGTCCCATCACCCGACACCGTCCGCCATGGCAGGACGACGGCACACGCAAACACAATCGCCTTTTTTTTTTGGTAACCTCCATTTTCTACTCAAACTAACTGAATAACTAACTGGCAGACTGACTGATGACCAACTAATTAACTAAGTAACTAACAATAACTGGTTTTCTTACTGACAGACTGACCAAACAAACGGATTAACTAACTGTCTGACTGACTGACCAAACCAACCAAATGGACTGGATGGCTGAATGGCTGACCGATTAACCAATTACCTGAATAACTAGGTCCCAGACCAACCAAATAACTCAGGGACTGGCTGATAGATCAACTGACCACCTGGCTGACCTGCTGACCAACTACTGTTAACTGACTCTTACTGACAGACACACCAAACAAACTGAATAACTAACTGTCTGACTGATTGACCAAACCAACCAAATGGACTGGTTGGCTGAATGGCTGACCGATTAACCAATTACCTAAATAACTACGTGCCTGACCTGACAAATAACTCAGGGACTGACTTATAGACCAGCTGACGACCTGGCTGACTTGCTAACCAAAAAATTAATAGTTTTTTTTACTGACAGACTGACCAAACTAACTGAATAACTAAGTGGCTGACTGACTGACCAAACCAACCAATGGACTGAATAATTGATTGACTGACCGATTAACCAATTACCTGAATAACTAGGTCCCAGACCAACCAAATAACTCAGGGACTGGCTGATAGATCAACTGACCACCTGGCTGACCTGCTGACCAACAACTAAACCATCTAATTAACTGACCAACTAACAATAACTGATTCTCTTACTGTAAGCGTGATCAAACTAACTAAACAACTAACTGTCTAAATGAATAGCTAACTGTCTGCCTGACTGACTGACCAAACCAACCAATGGACTGGATAATTGATTGACTGACCGGTTAACCAATTATCTGAATAACTAGGTCCTAGACCAACCAAATAACTCAGGGACTGGCGGATATATCATCTGACCACCTGGCTGACCTGCTGACCAACTACTGTTAACTGACTCCTACTGACTGACTGACCAAACCAACCAAATGGACTGGATGGCTGAATGGCTGACCGATTAACCAATTACCTAAATAACTACGTGCCTGACCTGACAAATAACTCAGGGACTGACTTATAGACCAGCTGACGACCTGGCTGACTTGCTAACCAACAAATTAATTGGTTTTTTTTACTGACAGACTGACCAAACTAACTGAATAACTAAGTGGCTGACTGACTGACCATCTAATTAACTGACCAACTAACAATAACTGATTCTCTTACTGAAAGAGTGATCAAACTAACTAAACAACTAACTGTCTAACTGAATAGCTAACTGTCTGTCTGACTGACTGACCAGTCAATGGACTGGATAATTGATTGACTGAACAGTTAACCATATACCTGAATAACTAGGTCCCAGACCAACCAAATAACTCAGGGACTGACTGTTAGATCAACTGACCAACTACTGTTAACTGACTGTTAACTGACTCTTACTGACCAAACTAACTGAACAACTAACTCTCTGACTGAGTAACCAAACCAACCAATCCACTGGATGGTTAAATAACTGACCGATTAACTAGTTGCCTAAATAACTAGGTGCCTGACCAACCAAATAACTCAGGTTGATAGACTGATAGACCAAACCCACTAACTATCTGGCTGCCCATCCAACCAACTATGTGACCAACTAACTAACCAACTGCTGGGCTGGCTGACTCAGTGAACAGTGGTAGAAACATAACCTCTGGCTTACCCTTCCCACAGTTGTTGTAGGCAAAGATGTGTTACCAAAAGTACAACAAACCCAGTTGCTGCACTCAGTTGTGACTCAGTTGTGTTGGGTTCATCCCACAGCTGCACTTGTTGTCGCACGTGAGCGAAAAGAGGAGGCAGCTGTTTTTGTCGCCCGACGCAGCGAGAGCAGCCAGAGGATCCCTAAAATAAACAGGCAGCCCCTCATGGAGGGGAAAGGGTCTGGGGGTCAGATCCTACTCGGGCTCTCCCGCCCCGTGTCCAAACACGGCCTCTCGCTCGCTCACGCCATGAGAACAAAATGTTTGCCGGCAGTGAAGCAGAAAGACAAACGTTTGGCTGCCGGTGACCAAAACAAAACCTTCTGTACCAGAGAATGCTGGACTTCATTATCAGCTACTAGGGGTGTAACGGTACGTGTAATTGTATTGAACCGTTTCGGTAGGGGGGTTTCGGTTCGGTTCGGAGGTGTACCGAACGAGTTTCCACACGAACATATTAAGTAGCCGCCTCCGCTTCTTCTGCCTGTCTCTGTCAGTCCTCTACACAGCACCCAGCATTGTCCCACCCACACAACCATCTGATTGGTTACAACCATAGCGGTAACAGCCAATCAGCAATGCGTAGTCAGAGCGCATGTGCTTCTGCGGTGGGGTTACCAGATAGGTGTATAGCAGGTAAGCATCAGGCAGCGGACTCTCCCCAAATTATAATAGTCAACTACTAGTAACATCACTATGAGCCCGTTGACGTTCTAGAAACAAACGGCAGCTCAGTTCGCTCGCAATCCTGGCTTGAGGTGAAGGATAATTAGCTTTTAGCGTAACGTTAGCTCATTTTGTGGTGTTTGTGTGTGTGTGTGTGTGTGTGTTACGGACAGCAAAGCCCTGTCTGTCTGTTATTTCACTTTACCTTGTTCTGTGTTGATTGAGCTGTGTTGAAGCGGCAAAAAAGGACATTATGTTAAATGAAGAGTTTCTGTTTCTGATATAATAATGTAAGTGCATCATAAAGCCTACATGAACTCCATGGTGTTCAGGGATGAATAGTCTCTCCTATTGCTATTGTACCATTTTTTCAGCTATAGTTACATTAATCGGGCAGCACGGTGGAAGAGGGGTTAGTGCATCTGCCTCACAATACGAAGTAGTCTTGGGTTCAATCCCGGGCTCGGGATCTTTCTGTGTGGAGTTTGCATGTTCTCCCCGTCACTGCGTGGGTTCCCTCCGGGTACTCCGGCTTCCTCCCACCTCCAAAGACATGCACCTGGGGATAGGTTGATTGGCAACACTAAATTGGCCCTCGTGTGTGAATGTGAGTGTGAATGTTGTCTATCTGTGTTGGCCCTGCGATGGGGTGGCGACTTGTCCAGGGTGTACACCGCCTTCCGCCCGATTGTAGCTGAGATAGGCTCCAGCGCCCCCCGCGACCCCAAAAGGGAATAAGCGGTAGAAAATGGATGGATGGATGGATAGTGTCGGAGGCAGATATTTACATATGTCCGAATTTAAATGTTACTTCTTTTGATTTCATTGTTATATTACAAAACAGCTAGTGTTTTTCTTCCAAATGTGGTCTTTTGGGTGTCTGCAAAACTGTGTGCTTAACCTTGAAGTGAGGAATGTTAGAGAGAGCGATAATGAGCATTTGTTTTGGCTAGAGAGAGATGACTGCCTGTGACTTAAGAGGGGAGAGGGTTTTGGGTCGGGGGGACAGACCATCTTATCGAATGTTCTATGCTGTCTCTGTAATGTATATCTGCAAAGCTTTGCAAATATATTACAAAATACCTATTCTGTCTCTGGTGGTTTTTCAACTCAGCTTTAAGTGTCGTAAAAAGCTTGGGAGCGACTTGTGACTTGAATTCCCTGGGAGGAACAACCGGTCCAAAACGCAACAATTTGGGGGCTCGTCCGGGCGACACGCTGAGAATTGGACACCTCTTGCTTTCTTCTGGACAGACTCACTAGTGGCCAAACATAAACAAGGTAAGCAGAGCCTTTTTCTAAAATCTGCTTTAGGAGTCTGTCTTGAAGTATGTAAGTCAAACACTGTTTGTACCCCAGACACAGAGTGGACATTTTGATGGATTGATTGCATTTTTGCCTTGTCCGCCATTACATAAAAAGTTGTAAATAAGTGGTCAACTCGTGTCATTGTCATCCGAATTTTAGTGTTACTTATTTTCTTTCATAGTCATATTTGAAAACAGCTGGTGTTTTCCATTTATTCTCTTTCTGTTTCTCTGCAAGTAAACTGTGTGTGTTAACCTTGAATTCTTTGGAATGTGTTTTGACTAGCATGTGTTTTGACTAGAGAGAGGAGAGAGGAGAGAGGGTTTTGGGGTCGGGAAGACAGACCATTTTGGCGGCGCGATAGAATGTTCTATGCTGGACTGGTCTCAAATGTATATCTGCAAAGCTTTGCAAATATATTACAAAATACCTATTCTGTCTCTGGTGGTTTTTCAACTCAGCTTTAAGTGTCGTAAAAAGCTTGGGAGCGACTTGTGACTTGAATTCCCTGGGAGGAACAACTGGTCCAAAACGCAACAATTTGGGGGCTCGTCCGGGTGACACGCTGAGAATTGGACACCTCTTGCTTTCTTCTAGGACAGACTCACTAGTGGCCAAACATAAACAAGGTAAGCAGAGCCTTTTTCTAAAATCTGCTTTAGGAGTCTGTCTTGAAGTATGTAAGTCAAACACTGTTTGTACCCCAGACACAGAGTGGACATTTTGATGGATTGATTGCATTTTTGCCTTGTCCGCCATTACAAAAAAAGTTGTAAATAAGTGGTCAACTCGTGTCATTGTCATCCGAATTTTAGTGTTACTTATTTTCTTTCATAGTCATATTTGAAAACAGCTCGTGTTTTCCATTTATTCTCTTTCTGTTTCTCTGCAAGTAAACTGTGTGTGTTAACCTTGAATTCTTTGGAATGTGTTTTGACTAGCATGTGTTTTGACTAGAGAGAGGAGAGAGGGTTTTGGGGTCGGGAAGACAGACCATTTTGGTGGCGCGATAGAATGTTCTATGCTGGACTGGTCTCAAATGTATATCTGCAAAGCTTTGTCAATATATTACAAAATACCTATTCTGTCTCTGGTGGTTTTTCAACTCAGATTTAAGTGTCGTAAAAAGCTTGGGAGCGACTTGTGACTTGAATTCCCTGGGAGGAACAACTGGTCCAAAACGCAACAATTTGGGGGCTCGTCCGGGGCGACACGCTGAGAATTGGACACCTCTTGCTGTCTTCTGGACAGACTCACTGGTGGCCAAACATAAAACAAGGTAAGCAGAGCCTTTTTCTAAAATCTGCTTTAGGAGTCTGTCTTGAAGTATGTAAGTCAAACACTGTTTGTACCCCAGACACAGAGTGGACATTTTGATGGATTGATTGCATTTTTGCCTTGTCCGCCATTACATAAAAAGTTGTAAATAAGTGGTCAACTCGTGTCATTGTGTCTCGACTACGGTGACGGGCGGTTTCATTGACGAATAAACTAATAGTTGGGTGTAGCTCACCCTGGGTCATTAATCATTAGTAATGGAGCAGCCTAGTTTTGAATGGCAGGGTCCCTGCTATCACATGTTGATAAAAATATAACATTTACATAATAAATCAACTACAGACTTCCCAAATGCTGTAATAAATTAAGCATGATGAGTTGACATGAAACTGTTTAATGTTGCACTTTTTATATGTCGTGGGATCACACTCCTCAGCCTTCCCGGTAAGGTCTATTCGGGTGTACTGGAGAGGAGGCTACGCCGGATAGTCGAACCTCAGATTCAGGAGGAACAGTGTGGTTTTCGTCCTGGTCGTGGAACTGTGGATCAGCTCTATACTCTCGGCAGGGTCCTTGAGGGTGCATGGGAGTTTGCTCAACCAGTCTACATGTGTTTTGTGGACTTGGAGAAGGCATTCGACCGTGTCCCTCGGGAAGTCCTGTGGGGAGTGCTCAGGGAGTATGGGGTATCGGACTGTCTGATTGTGGCGGTCCGCTCCCTGTATGCTCAGTGCCAGAGCTTGGTCCGCATTGCCGGCAGTAAGTCGGACACGTTTCCAGTGAGGGTTGGACTCCGCCAAGGCTGCCCTTTGTCACCGATTCTGTTCATAACTTTTATGGACAGAATTTCTAGGCGCAGTCAAGGCGTTGAGGGGATCTGGTTTGGTGGCTGCAGGATTAGGTCTCTGCTTTTTGCAGATGATGTGGTCCTGATGGCTTCATCTGGCCAGGATCTTCAGCTCTCGCTGGATCGGTTCACAGCCGAGTGTGAAGCGACTGGGATGAGAATCAGCACCTCCAAGTCCGAGTCCATGGTTCTCGCCCGGAAAAGGGTGGAGTGCCATCTCCGGGTTGGGGAGGAGATCTTGCCCCAAGTGGAGGAGTTTAAGTACCTCGGAGTCTTGTTCACGAGTGAGGGAAGAGTGGATCGTGAGATCGACAGGCGGATCGGTGCGGCGTCTTCAGTAATGCGGACGCTGTATCGATCCGTTGTGGTGAAGAAGGAGCTGAGCCGGAAGGCAAAGCTCTCGATTTACCGGTCGATCTACGTTCCCATCCTCACCTATGGTCATGAGCTTTGGGTTATGACCGAAAGGACAAGATCACGGGTACAAGCGGCCGAAATGAGTTTCCTCCGCCGGGTGGCGGGGCTCTCCCTTAGAAATAGGGTGAGAAGCTCTGCCATCCGGGGGGAAGCTCAAAGTAAAGCCGCTGCTCCTCCACATCGAGAGGAGCCAGATGAGGTGGTTCGGGCATCTGGTCAGGATGCCACCCGAGCGCCTCCCTAGGGAGGTGTTTAGGGCACGTCCGACCGGTAGAAGGCCGCGGGGAAGACCCAGGACACGCTGGGAAGACTATGTCTCCCGGCTGGCCTGGGAACGCCTCGGGGTCCCACGGGAAGAGCTGGACGAAGTGGCTGGGGAGAGGGAAGTCTGGGCTTCCCTGCTTAGGCTGCTGCCCCCGCGACCCGACCTCGGATAAGCGGAAGAAGATGGATGGATGGATGGATGGAAGAAAAGTTTTGTCATTGTATTTAATCTGAGCAACAACTTGAGGCATAGGATAAAGCCATTGTTTACAAATTTGGTAAATAAATAACCAAAAAATTTATATTTTGTTGTTTTCTTACTGTACCGAAAATTAACCGAACTGTGACCTCTAAACCGAGGTACGTACCAAACTGACATTTTTGTGTACCGTTACACCCCTGTCAGCTACACGATCCCAGTTGTGTTGGGGTGTGTCGTCGTTTTGTAGCGATCTAAACCTCTTGTAGCCTATCAGACAACTTCCCTGCAAGATTCCCGCCAGAAGAGAAGGAGAAGCTTGTCGCTAAGGGACCGCAGGGTGTTCAGGGGGGGCCTCAGCAGGCGTGTGGCTCGCCATGGGCCGCCGGCCCCAGGGGACCGCCGCGTTTGGCCCCGAGCCTCAAGACAGCAGCTGCCATAAACAAACAGTGCTGAAAGGCGCTGGCTCGGACCCCGGCGCTCGCTCCTTGAGGAGGGCCTGTTGACCCTCGGCCGGCTCATTCAGCCATTGTCCTGCAGGAGACTTGAATGGATGACCCCGCCTTACGCAAGGCAGGGAGCGTGGACAAAGCATCAGTTTTTAGCCATATTTGCTCACAACACCTTGAACACACACAAGGTTGAGTGCTGGCAAATGTTGCAATGCAAAGAAAAAGTTGAGTAAAAGGATTCCACTCTTAGGTCCACGACCCAAAATGGATCGTGAGTTCATGTGTGTTTTGCTCTACATTGTATATAAATTTTACTGGTGTGTAGAACAGAGCTGGGCCATAAAACGATATCAGCATGTATCGCAATAGACACTTAATCGCTATCAATAAATAAAGCGTTCGATTAAAGGTTAGATCTTTGTTTGCATGAACAAAGACACTCGCTGTCTGGTAACCTAGCAACGCAGGAAGTGATCAGCGATCAGAGGGACCGTAGTCAGACCAATGTGGTCTGGGAATCAATCAATCAATCAATCAATGTTTATCCATATAGCCCTAAATCACAAGTGTCTCAAAGGGCTGCACAAGCCACAACGACATCCGCGTTACAGAGTCCACATAAGGGCAAGGAAAAACTCACAACCCCAATGGGACGTCGATGCGAATGACTATGAGAAACCTTGGAGAGGACCGCATATGTGGGTGAATAATATTGTGAAAGTCCAGTCCATAGTGGATCTAACATAATAGTGTGAGAGTCCAGTCCATAGTGGATCTAACATAATAGTGTGAGAGTCCAGTCCATAGTGGATCTAACATAATAGTGTGAGAGTCCAGTCCATAGTGGATCTAACATAATAGTGTGAGAGTCCAGTCCATAGTGGATCTAACATAATAGTGAGAGTCCAGTCCATAGTGGATCTAACATAATAGTGTGAGAGTCCAGTCCATAGTGGATCTAACATAATAGTGTGAGAGTCCAGTCCATAGTGGATCTAACATAATGGTGAAAGTCCAGTGCATAGTGGATCTAACATAATAGTGATAGTCCAGTCCATAGTGGATCTAACATAATAGTGAGAAAGTCCAGTCCATAGTGAATCTAACATAATAGTGTGAGAGTCCAGTCCATAGTGTATCTAACATAATAGTGTGAGAGTCCAGTCCATAGTGGATCTAACATAATAGTGTGAGAGTCCAGTCCATAGTGGATCTAACATAATAGTGAGAGTCCAGTCCATAGTGGATCTAACATAATAGTGTGAGAGTCCAGTTCATAGTGGATCTAACATAATAGTGAGAGTCCAGTTCATAGTGGATCTAACATAATAGTGAGAGTCCAGTCCATAGTGGATCGAACATAATAGTGTGAGAGTGCAGTCCATAGCGGATCTAACATAATAGTGAGAGTCCAGTCCATAGTGGATCGAACATAATAGTGTGAGAGTCCAGTCCATAGTGGATCTAACATAATAGTGTGAGAGTCCAGTCCATAGTGGATCTAACATAATAGTGAGAGTCCAGTCCATAGTGGATCTAACATAATAGTGTGAGAGTCCAGTCCATAGTGGATCTAACATAATAGTGTGAGAGTCCAGTCCATAGTGGATCTAACATAATAGTGAGAGTCCAGTCCATAGTGGATCTAACATAATAGTGTGAGTCCAGTCCATAGTGGGGCCAACAGGAGACCACCTCGATGCAAGTGACAGGTGATTAGGGTTGTATGGTATACCGCTACTGATAAATCGCCGCGGTGGTAATGAATTGAAAACGGTGCGATACTTCCTTTGAAAAATACCGGTATTTTTTTTTGTCATCCGCGCACACACTCACAGAGCGCGCACGGAGAAACAGTGTGGAGAAGAAAAATGGCAAATAAGGGCAATCCTACAGGTGCGTGAAGCACAATATGAAGGCATTTGGGCTTCAAAACTTCAAAAGACGACACTCTAAACACGGAAGCATCGCACGCTTTAAAACGTGCCTCGCCAAAGGTGGAAAGGATTGAAGTATTACCACCTTTGTTTCAAAGCTAGCTAAACAGTTAAATAACAGGTAATAGTTCTTTGTGTATCGTACGATTTTTTGTTAAAATTGAGCCGAAAATGAATGTTATTTGTGGTTCACTTTGTTTTGAAAAGTATCAAAAAGTATAGAAATACTTCTTAGTATTGGTACCAAACTATTGGTTTCAGCTGTGCTCACCCTTTAGAGCACAGCTGTAACTTCCTGGAACTAAACCTGCAGAAAATAGTTCTTCTCAAGTTTGTCTATGTTGACACTATTTTCTTACACTTTATTAAACATTTCTTACATATTTAAGAGATGATTGTTAAGTGTTCAATGTGATTGTAATATTTTGTTGACATTGTTTGAGTGATTTCCACGCTTGTGTCGACAATTCCTTTCTGCCTTGATAGCTGAGGGGATTATAATCAGAGGAAGTTACATTTGAATAAAAATGTTTGCATTTCGCTCCCTGTATGATCAGTGTCAGAGCTTGGTCCGCATTGCCGGTAGTAAGTCGGACACGTTTCCAGTGAGGGTTGGACTCCGCCAAGGCTGCCCTTTGTCACCCATTCTGTTCATAACTATAGCTCTGCCTTCAATACAATAATCCCGGACAGACTCTGCAATAAACTGGACACTCCTGGCCTCCCCCCTCTCACAAACGCCTGGATAAGGGACTTCCTAACGGACCGACCCCAGAATGTGAGACTTGGCCCGCACCTCTCATCCTCCCGCACGCTGAGCATCGGCTCCCCACAGGGCTGTGTGCTGAGCCCCCTCCTCTACTGCCTTTACACCCATGACTGCAGTCCGGCCCACAGTGACAACCTTACCGTCAAGTTCGCCGACGATACCACAGTGGTCGGGCTCATCTCCAGGGGTGACGAGGCTGCCTACAGAGAGGAGGTCCTGAAGCTGACGGCCTGGTCTTCGGAGAACAACCTCGCTCTCAACACCAGCAAGACCAGAGAGATCATCGTCGACTTCAGGAGGAGCAGCGCCGACCCTGCCCCCCTCTACATCAACGGCGAGCGTGTAGAGAGGGTCCACACCTTCAGGTACCTTGGAGTCCACATCTCTAATGACTTCTCCTGGACAGTCAACACCACATCAATCATCAAGAAGGCTCAGCAGCGGCTACACTTCCTTAGAGTCCTCGGGAAGTACAACCTGAAGCCTGACCTGCTGCTGACCTTCTACCGCTCGTCCATCGAGAGCCTGCTGACCTACTGTATTACGGTATGGTACGGCAGCTGCACTGCAGCAGACAGGGAGAGGCTGCAAAGAGTGGTCAAGACGGCTCAGAAGATCATCGGCCGCCCTCTCCCCTCTCTGACGGACATCTACACCTCCCGCTGCCTCAACAGAGCCAGTGCCATCATCAAGGACAGCACCCACCCTGGCTCTGACCTGTTCCACCTGCTGCCCTCTGGGAAGCGCTACAGGTGCATTAAAACCAAAACAAACAGGCTAAAGAACAGCTTCTTCCCCAGGGCCATAACCATCCTGAACGGACTGCCCCATTGTCCCTCATAACTGCCTTCTCTTCGGTGCAATAACCCATTCCACCAACCACCCTGTTTTTTTTTGTTTTTGTTTTTTTTTGTTTTTTTTTCATGTATATATTCATTTCACACCATATTCATTGCACTTCTACATTTTTTATATTTTTATATATGTGCACATTGTTTTTCTAGCATGCACACATCGCACTGTATGGAATGGCCTCAATCTCGTTACCTTGCGTAATGACAATAAAGCTGATTCTGATTCTGATTCTGATTTATAGACAGAATTTCTAGGCGCAGTCAGGGCGTTGAGGGGATCTGGTTTGGTGGCTGCAGGATTAGGTCTCTGCTTTTTGCAGATGATGTGGTCCTGATGGCTTCCTCCGGCCAGGATCTTCAGCTCTCACTGGATCGGTTCGCAGCCGAGTGTGAAGCGACTGGGATGGGAATCAGCACCTCCAAGTCCGAGTCCATGGTTCTCTCTCGGAAAAGGGTGGAGTGCCATCTCCGGGTTGGGGAGGAGATCTTGCCCCAAGTGGAGGAGTCTTGTTCACGAGTGGGGGAAGAGTGGATCGTGAGATCGACAGGCGGATCGGTGCGGCGTCTTCGGTAATGCGGACGCTGTATCGATCCGTTGTGGTGAAGAAGGAGCTGAGCCGGAAGGCAAAGCTCTCGATTTACCGGTCGATCTACGTTCCCATCCTCACCTATGGTCATGAGCTTTGGGTTATGACCGAAAGGACAAGATCACGGGTACAAGCGGCCCAAATGAGTTTCCTCCGCCGAGTGGCGGGGCTCTCCCTTAGAGATAGGGTGAGAAGCTCTGTCATTCGGGGGGAGCTCAAAGTAAAGCCGCTGCTCCTCCACATGGAGAGGAGCCAGATGAGGTGGTTCGGGCATCTGGTCAGGATGCCACCCGAACGCCTCCCTAGGAAGGTGTTTTGGGCACGTCCGACCGGTAGGAGGCCACGGGGAAGACCCAGGACACGCTGGGAAGACTATGTCTCCCGGCTGGCCTGGGAACGCCTCGGGATCCCCCGGGAGGAGCTGGACGAAGTGGCTGGGGAGAGGGAAGTCTGGGCTTCCCTGCTTAGGCTGCTGCCCCCGCGACCCGACCTTGGATAAGCGGAAGAAGATGGATGGGATGGATGGATGTTTGCATTTCATATATTTTTATCCCGCTTCCTATTTTCCATAGGTCATAAAAAATATTGTTAATTATAGCTATCGACCGGGGCTTCACGGTGGAAGAGGGGTTAGTGCATCTGCCTCACAATACGAAGGTCCTGAGTAGTCTTGGGTTCAATCCCGGGCTCGGGATCTTTCTGTGTGGAGTTTGCATGTTCTCCCCGTGACTGCGTGGGTTCCCTCCGGGTACTCCGGCTTCCTCCCACTTTCAAAGACATGCACCTGGGGATAAGTTGATTGGCAACACTAAATTGGCCCTAGTGTGTGGATGATAGTGTGAATGTTGTCTGTCTATCTGTGTTGGCCCTGCGATGAGGTGGCGACTTGTCCAGGGTGTACCCCGCCTTCCGCCCGATTGTAGCTGAGATAGGCTCCAGCGCCCCCCGCGACCCCAAAGGGAATAAGCGGTAGGAAATGGATGGATGGATAGCTATCGACCAATATAAAACACTGGGGATATAGTTTTCAGCCGTATCGCCCCGCCATACTCCGCCAAAAGACTATATTTCATAATTTCACCTTCTTATTGTTTCACTTTCTTTTATAAATATATATATTTTTTCATCCAACTTGAATTTTTATTGTATTTTATTTGCTAAATGTTTTGGACCAAAACAAATGTATGCTTTTAGTCCCAAAAAAAGAAGAAGCACATGTACCTCTCGCTTTGGCGACGTCACCCAATAACAGCTGCCCGCCTCGTCTCCAGTGGGTCCTCCGTCATCGCCAGCCTCGTCTCCAGTGGGTCCTCTGGCGACGCCACCTTCACCTCCGACCCAGCAGCCTGTCCGTCTACTGCGGAGGCGGTCGCCTGTTGTCCGTGCTCCTCATCTTCGTCAGCGAACAGAGGCGCGCAGCAAACAAACAAGCTGACTGGCTAACTTGACAAGCTAATTTAGCTAGCAATGCTAAACAAAACCCGAGCTAAATGGCTAACTTGATGAGCTAAATAGGTTAGTGATGCAAACAAACAAGGTAAATGGCTAACTTGATGAGCTAATCCTCTTAGCAAATCGAGCAAACTAACTAACAGGCTAACTTAGTGAGCTAATTCCGCTTGCAATGCTGTTAAACGAGCTAACTCGATGAGCTAATTCTGCTTGCAATGCTGACAAACAAACTAACTAGCTGACTTGACAAGCTAATTTAGCTAGCAATGCTAAAAAAAACGAGCTAAATGACTAACTTGATGAGCTAAATAGGCTAGTGATGCTAACAAACAAGGTAAATGGCTAACTTGATGAGCTAATCCTCTTAGCAAATTGAGCAAACGAACTAACAGGCTAACTTGACGAGCTAATTTCGCTTGCAATGCTGACAAACAAGCTAACTGGCTAACTTGACGAGCTAATTCTGCTTGCAATGCTAACAAGCTAACTGGCTAACTTGACGAGCTAATTCTGCTTGCAATGCTGACAAACGAGCTAACTGGCTAGCTTGACCAGCTAATTCCGCTTGCAATGCTGACAAACGAGCTAACTGGCTAACTTGACCAGCTAATTCTGCTTGCAATGCTGACAAACGAGCTAACTGGCTAGCTTGACGAGCTAATTCTGCTTGCAATGCTGACAAACGAACTAACAGGTTAACTTGACCAGCTAATTCCGCTTGCAATGCTGACAAACGAGCTAACTGGCTAGCTTGACCAGCTAATTCCGCTTGCAATGCTGACAAACGAGCTAACTGGCTAACTTGACCAGCTAATTCTGCTTGCGATTCTGACAAACGAGCTAACTGGCTAACTTGACCAGCTAATTCTGCTTGCAATGCTGACAAACGAACTAACAGGCTAACTTGACGAGCTAATTCTGCTAGCAATGAAAACAAACAAACTGGCAAACTGAATAAGCTAATTCTGCTAGCAATGCTAAAAAACGAACAAGCTGGCTAACTTGATGAGCTAATTCTGCTTGCAATGCTGATAAACGAGCTAACTGACTTACTTGATGAGCTAATTCTGCTAGCAATGCAAACAAACGTACTAACAGGCTAACTTGACCAGCTAATTCTGCTTGCAATGCTGATAAACGAGCTAACTGGCTAACTTGAAGAGCTAATTCTGCTAGCAATGCAAACAAACAAACTATCAGGCTAACTTGACGAGCTAATTCTGCTAGCAATTCAAACAAACGAACTATCAGGCTAACTTGACGAGCTAATTCTGCTTGCAATGCTGACAAACGAGCTAACTGGCTAACTTGACCAGCTAATTCCGCTAGCAATGCTGACAAACGAGCTAACTGGCTCACTTGACCAGCTAATTCTGCTTGCAATGCTGACAAACGAACTAACAGGCTAAATTGACGAGCTATTTCTGCTAGCAATGCAAACAAACGAACTAACTGGCAAACTGAATGAGCTAATTCTGCTAGCAATGCTAAAAAACGAACAAGCTGGCTAACTTGATGAGCTAATTCTGCTTGCAATGCTGATAAACGAGCTAACTGGCTAACCTGAAGAGCTAATTCTGCTAGCAATGCAAACAAATGAACTATCAGGCTAACTTGACGAGCTAATTCTACTTGCAATGTAAATAATGTAAATAATTCAATGTATATACCCTGATGATTAACTTGTGTGATGACTGTATTATGATGATAGTATATATCTGATAGTATATATCTGTATCATGAATCAGTTTAAGTGGACCCCGACTTAAACAAGTTGAAAAACTTATTCGGGTGTTACCATTTAGTGGTCAATTGTACGGAATATGTACTTCACTGTGCAACCTACTAATAAAAGTCTCAATCAATCGATCAAAGACAAACGAGTTAACTGGACGAGCTAATTCTGCTTGCAATGCTGACAAACGAGCTAACTTGATGAGCTAATTCTGCTAGCAATGCAAGCAAACTAACTAACTGGCAAACTGAATGAACTAATTATGTTAGCAATACTAAAAAACGAACAAACTGGCTAACTCAAAGAGCTAATTCTGCTCGCAATGCAAACAAACGAACTAACTGGCAAACTGAATGAGCTAATTCTGTTTGGCGACCCTCCACCAAGTCCTCCCTCCGCCCTCCCTTGATTACAAACTTGCGTAATTTTCCTTTTCCCATCTGGAATCCATTTTGTTTGGACATCCTGTCACACCCTTGTGACTATCTTAGACTTGTATTGTTTTTTCCCCCCCATGTGTGTGGTGTTTGAGTTCCTGTCCAGTGCTCTTATTTTGTAGTTTTACTCCTTCTGTCTTTCCACTGTGTACCGGCTCCCACACCTGGCAATCAGTCTCCTTTTTCAGTCCTTCTGGAAGAAACTGCCGGATCATCGCACTGCACTACTATGCTCTGCCTATAGATCAGCAAAGGAAGTGTGTCTTGAGCCCTAACTAGCTGCACTCGCCTTCTTTTGTTTTTTGTTTTCTACTCTTAGTTGCGTGTTCTCCCACTCCCTCGTGATGCGTTTTCCTTTGTAGAATATTATTTCTACTCACCATCGCTTGTGACAGCGCCACCTTGGACGTATGCTCACCGTGCATTCTTAGTAATGCTAATTAAAAAATATTTTACCATTAATTTGATGGTGCGGTTAAACATTTTATTTTCTGCAGACATAAATGCTTCGACTTCCACTACCTCTAAGGTCTTCATGCCGTCTAAAAGAAGGATTGTGTGTGTGTTGCATGCTGGCAATTAAGGATTAAACAGCTACAAACTTTAAAAATAAAAAACTTCACGTAAAAGGAGTAAATATGGTTTACGGAGAGCAAAGCCTCTTACAAGTTCTCAAAGTCGCAGTCAAAGTTGGTCATCCGGCACAGGATGTACTTCCACTGGCGGTCCCTGCGAGCAAAGACGGAGACAAGGTCGGGTCAGATGAAGCGGCAAACACTTGTGAGAGTCGAGGTCGGACCTGAGCACCCCGCTGAAGGTGGTCTGAGCTCCTCGGATGAAGTAGCCGTAGGTGGGAACCACCAGCTCGGCCTCCTCGTGGTACTGTTCCGGAATGTCGCTGGTCTTCCTGTGAAAAGCAAGGCGGGATTGTTCTGGAAATACTCTCGAAGGGCTTGAAAATAATATTTGACTCAACACTCTGACATCACATGGACAAAGATAAGACCTTCTGGAGGAAACTTCTGTGGTCAGATGAAACAAAAATGGAGCTGTTTGGCCACAATACCCAGCAATATGTTTGGAGGAGAAAAGGTGAGGCCTTTAATCCCAGGAACACCATTCCTACCATCTAACATAATAGTGTGAGAGTCGAGTCCATAGTGGATCTAACATAATAGTGTGAGAGTCCAGTCCATAGTGGATCTAACGTAATAGTGTGAGAGTCCAGTCCATAGTGGATCTAACGTAATAGTGTGAGAGTCCAGTCCATAGTGGATCTAACATAATATTGTGAGAGTCCAGTCCATAGTGGATCTAACATAATATTGTGAGAGTCCAGTCCATAGTGGATCTAACATAATATTGTGAGAGTTCAGTCCATAGTGGATCTAACATAATAGTGTGAGAGTCCAGTCCATAGTGGATCTAACATAATAGTGTGAGAGTCCAGTCCATAGTGGATCTAACATAATAGTGTGAGAGTCCAGTCCATCGTGGATCTAACATAATAGTGTGAGAGTCCAGTCCATAGTGGATCTAACATAATAGTGTTAGAGTCCAGTCCATAGTGGATCTAACATAATAGTGTGAGAGTCCAGTCCATAGTGGATCTAACATAATAGTGTGAGAGTCCAGTCCATAGTGGATCTAACATAATAGTGTGAGAGTCCAGTCCATAGTGGATCTAACGTAATAGTGTGAGAGTCCAGTCCATAGTGGATCTAACGTAATAGTGTGAGAGTCCAGTCCATAGTGGATCTAACGTAATAGTGTGAGAGTCCAGTCCATAGTGGATCTAACATAATAGTGTGAGAGTCCAGTCCATAGTGGATCTAACGTAATAGTGTGAGAGTCCAGTCCATGGTGGATCTAACGTAATAGTGTGAGAGTCCAGTCCATAGTGGATCTAACATAATAGTGTGAGAGTCCAGTCCATAGTGGATCTAACATAATAGTGTGAGAGTCCAGTCCATAGTGGATCTAACATAATAGTGTGAGAGTCCAGTCCATAGTGGATCTAACATAACAGTGTGAGAGTCCAGTCCATAGTGGATCTAACATAATAGTGTGAGAGTCCAGTCCATAGTGGATCTAACGTAATAGTGTGAGAATCCAGTCCATAGTGGATCTAACATAATATTGTGAGAGTTCAGTCCATAGTGGATCTAACATAATAGTGTGAGAGTCCAGTCCATAGTGCATCTAACATAACAGTGTGAGAGTCCAGTCCATAGTGGATCTAACATAATAGTGAGAGTCCAGTCCATAGTAGATCTAACATAACAGTGTGAGAGTCCAGTCCATAGTGGATCTAACATAATAGTGTGAGAGTCCAGTCCATAGTGGATCTAACATAATAGTGTGAGAGTCCAGTCCATAGTGGATCTAACGTAATAGTGTGAGAGTCCAGTCCATAGTGGATCTAACGTAATAGTGTGAGAGTCCAGTCCATAGTGGATCTAACATAATAGTGTAAGAGTCCAGTCCATAGTGGATCTAACATAATAGTGTGATAGTCCAGTCCATAGTGGATCTAACATAATAGTGAGAGTCCAGTCCATAGTGGATCTAACATAATTTTGTGATAGTCCAGTCCATAGTGGATCTAACATAATAGTGAGAGTCCAGTCCATAGTGGATCTAACATAATTTTGTGAGAGTTCAGTCCATAGTGGATCTAACATAATAGTGTGAGAGTCCAGTCCATAGTGGATCTAACATAATAGTGTGACAGTCCAGTCCATAGTGGATCTAACATAATAGTGTGAGAGTCCAGTCCATAGTGGATCTAACATAATAGTGTGAGAGTCCAGTCCATAGTGGATCTAACATAACAGTGTGAGAGTCCAGTCCATAGTGGATCTAACATAATAGTGTGAGAGTCCAGTCCATAGTGGATCTAACATAATAGTGTGAGAGTCCAGTCCATAGTAGATCTAACGTAATAGTGTGAGAGTTCAGTCCATAGTGGATCTAACATAATAGTGTGAGAGTCCAGTCCATAGTGGATCTAACATAATAGTGTGAGAGTCCAGTCCATAGTCGATCTAACATAATAGTGTGAGAGTCCAGTCCATAGTGGATCTAACATAATAGTGAGAGTCCAGTCCATAGTGGATCTAACATAATAGTGTGAGAGTCCAGTCCATAGTGGATCTAACATAATAGTGTGAGAGTCCAGTCCATAGTGGATCTAACATAATAGTGTGAGAGTCCAGTCCTCGTGGTACTGTTCCGGAATGTCGCTGGTCTTCCTGTGAAAAGCAAGGTGGGATTGTTCTGAAAATACTCTCGAAGGGCTTGAAAATAATATTTGACTCAACACTCTGACATCACATGGACAAAGATAAGACCTTCTGGAGGAAAGTTCTGTGGTCAGATGAAACAAAAATGGAGCTGTTTGGCCACAATACCCAGCAATATGTTTGGAGGAGAAAAGGTGAGGCCTTTAATCCCAGGAACACAATGCCTACTGTCAAGCATGGTGGTGGTAGTATTATGCTCTGGGCCTGTTTTGCTGCCAATGGAACTGGTGCTTTAAATGGGACAATGAAAAAGGAGGATTACCTCCAAATTCTTCAGGACAAGCTAAAATCATCAGCCCGGAGGTTGGGTCTTGGGCGCAGCTGGGTGTTCCAACAGGACAATGACCCCAAACACACGTCAAAAGTGGTAAAGGAATGGCTAAATCAGGCTGGAATGAAGGTTTTAGAATGGCCTTCCCAAAGTCCTGACATAAACGCGTGGACAATGCTGAAGAAACAAGTCCACATTTAGCTGAACTGCACCAATTTTGTCAAGACCAATGATTGGTCAGTTTGCAAGAAGGCAGCCCCAGAAAGCCAATCAATGAGCTTGTGGGCGGTCTAAAAGGGACAGCTTTTCAGCCTGACCGCTGGTTTTCCGCCTGGCACAAGTGTTTGACTTGCCTCTATTCAATAGTGTCACATTATTTTCGGACATTCAAAAGTGCAGGGGGTGGTAAAAACTGCCTTTTGAAAGAATGCGGGGGGACATGACTGCTCTGTAAACATTTTTTTTTTAAATACAATAAAATAAACAAATACAATAAATTAATTAAATAAATAAAAAATAAAAATAGTTTGTGATACTGAGCCACCAATCACTTTTTTAAATACAATAAAATAAACAAATACAATAAATTAGTTAAATTAAAATTAAAAAAATAATAATAAATAGTTTGTGATACTGATCACTTCCCAGCTCATCCAATAAAATAGGATCAAATGAAATAAGTGACGTACATGCAGGCGTAGGGACACCGGCGCTCGTAATAGCAGCAGTAGAACTGCCACTCCCGGTCCAGGAGGCCCTCAAAGTATTTGCTCTGCACGCCCGCCACCAGCCCGTTACGAGTGCAAGTGGACGTCCTGCAAAGACAAGGTGAGACATTTATTGAAAGAAATGTGTTGGACTTTCTTTCACACACTGCAGCTTGTACTTGTGAACCATCCAGGGAAGCAAAGATCTTCTACTTGTACTTGTGAACATCCACAAGTACAAGATCTTGTACTTGTGGATGTGAACATCCAGGGAATGAAAGCAGCCTCAGCGAGTGCAGACGTTTGTCATGGAAACATGGCCTCCACGGGCCCACGGCGTCTAGCAGCTGACAGGGGCAGGGTGGGGGTGCAGGGGGGGGGGGGGGGGGGGGGGGGGGACGTCTCCAGCGGCGTGCATTGAGACAAACAGCAGCTCTTCTAAAGGTGTGGCGCTAATACACTTCCATGGAAGGCAGTGGAAGAGAGTGGCAGGAAATGTAGAGGAGGATACTTTCTCTCAAAGGCATCATGCTCATACATCTCATGTCTGACAGCCTTTTATCATCACATTATGTGTTATCATCAAATTTGTGCCAGATTACAGTAGAAGTATCATGTCTGATGACATTTTATCATCAAATATGTGCCAGGTTACAGTAGAAGTATCAAGTCTGATGACATTTTATCATCAAATATGTGCCAGGTTACAGTAGAAGTATCATGTCTGATGGCGTTTTATCAACAAATTTGTGCCAGGTTACAGTAGAAGTATCATGTCCGATGACATTTTATTATCAAATATGTGCCAGGTTACAGTAGAAGTATCATGTCTGATGACATTTTATCATCAAATATGTGCCAGGTTACAGTAGAAGTATCATGTCTGATGACATTTTATCATCAAATTTGTGCCAGATTACAGTAGAAGTATCATGTCTGATGACATTTTATCATCAAATTTGTGCCAGATTACAGTAGAAGTATCATGTCTGATGACATTTTATCATCAAATTTGTGCCAGATTACAGTAGAAGTATCATGTCCGATGGCGTTTTATCAACATATATGTGCCAGGTTACAGTAGAGGTATCATGTCTGGTGGTGTTTTATCAACAAACTTGTGCCAGATTACATTTTACCATCATATATGTGACAGATTACAGTAGAAGTTTCATGTTTGATGGAGTTAACCATCAAATATGTGACAGACTACAGTAGAAGTATCATGTCTGATGGCGTTTTATCAACACATTTGTGTCAGATTACATTTTACCATCAACTTTGTGCCAGATTACAGTAGAATTTCATGTTTGATGACATTTTACTATTACATTTGTGCCAGATTACAGTAGAAGTTTCATGTTTGATGACATTTTACCATTACATTTGTGCCAGATTACAGTAGAAATTTCATGTTTGATGACATTTTACCATTACATTTGTGCCAGATTACAGTAGAAGTATCATGTCTGATGACATTTTACCATTACATTTGTGCCAGATTACAGTAGAAATTTCATGTTTGATGACATTTTACCATTACATTTGTGCCAGATTACAGTAGACGTTTCATGTCTGATGACATTTTACCATTACATTTGTGCCAGATTACAGTAGAAGTATCATGTTTGATGACATTTTACCATTACATTTGTGCCAGATTACAGTAGAAGTTTCATGTTTGATGACATTTTACCATTACATTTGTGCCAGATTACAGTAGAAGTTTCAGGTCTGATGACATTTTACTATTACATTTGTGCCAGATTACAGTAGAAGTTTCATGTCTGATGACATTTTACCATTACATTTGTGCCAGATTACAGTAGAAGTTTCATGTTTGATGACATTTTACCATTACATTTGTGCCAGATTACAGTAGAAGTATCATGTCTGATGACATTTTATCATCAAATTTGTGCCAGATTACAGTAGAAGTATCATGTCTGATGACATTTTATCATCAAATATGTGCCAGGTTACAGTAGAAGTATCATGTCTGATGACATTTTATCATCAAATATGTGCCAGGTTACAGTAGAAGTATCATGTCTGATGACATTTTATCATCAAATATGTGCCAGGTTACAGTAGAAGTATCATGTCTAATGACATTTTATCATCAAATATGTGCCAGGTTACAGTAGAAGTATCATGTCCGATGACATTTTATCATCAAATATGTGCCAGATTACAGTAGAAGTATCATGTCTGATGGCGTTTTATCAACATATATGTGCCAGGTTACAGTAGAAGTATCATGTCTGGTGGTTTTTTATCAACAAACTTGTGCCAGATTACATTTTACCATCATATATGTGACAGATTACAGTAGAAGTTTCATATTTGATGGAGTTAACCATCAAATATGTGACAGACTACAGTAGCAGTTTCATGTTTGATGACATTTTACCAAGACATTTGTGCCAGGTTACAGTAGAAGTATCATGTCTGATGGCGTTTTATCAACACATTTGTGTCAGATTACATTTTACCATCAATTTTGTGCCAGATTACAGTAGAATTTCATGTTTGATGACATTTTACCATTACATTTGTGCCAGATTACAGTAGAAGTTTCATGTTTGATGACATTTTACCATTACACTTGTGCCAGATTACAGTAGAAGTTTCATGTCTGATGACATTTTACCATTACATTTGTGCCAGATTACAGTAGAAGTTTCATGTCTGATGACATTTTACCATTACATTTGTGCCAGATTACAGTAGAAGTTTCATGTCTGATGACATTTTACCATTACATTTGTGCCAGATTACAGTAGAAGTTTCATGTCTGATGACATTTTACCATTACATTTGTGCCAGATTACAGTAGAAGTTTCATGTTTGATGACATTTTACCATTACATTTGTGCCAGATTACAGTAGAAGTATCATGTCTGATGACATTTTATCATCAAATTTGTGCCAGATTACAGTAGAAGTATCATGTCTGATGACATTTTATCATCAAATATGTGCCAGGTTACAGTAGAAGTATCATGTCTGATGACATTTTATCATCAAATATGTGCCAGGTTACAGTAGAAGTATCATGTCTGATGACATTTTATCATCAAATATGTGCCAGGTTACAGTAGAAGTATCATGTCTGATGACATTTTATCATCAAATATGTGCCAGGTTACAGTAGAAGTATCATGTCTGATGACATTTTATTATCAAATATGTGCCAGATTACAGTAGAAGTATCATGTCTGATGACATTTTATCATCAAATTTGTGCCAGATTACAGTAGAAGTATCATGTCTGATGACATTTTATCATCAAATATGTGCCAGATTACAGTAGAAGTATCATGTCTGATGGCATTTTATCATCAAATTTGTGCCAGATTACAGTAGAAGTATCATGTCTGATGACATTTTATCATCAAATTTGTGCCAGATTACAGATTACAGTAGAAGTATCATGTCTGATGACATTTTATCATCAAATATGTGCCAGATTACAGTAGAAGTATCATGTCTGATGACATTTTATCATCAAATTTGTGCCAGATTACAGTAGAAGTATCATGTCTGATGACATTTATCATCAAATATGTGCCAGGTTACAGTAGAAGTATCATGTCTGATGACATTTTATCAACAAATTTGTGCCAGGTTACAGTAGAAGTATCATGTCTGATGGCGTTTTATCAACAAATTTGTGCCAGGTTACAGTAGAAGTATCATGTCTGATGGCGTTTTATCAACAAATTTGTGCCAGGTTACAGTAGAAGTATCATGTCTGATGACATTTTATCATCAAATATGTGCCAGGTTACAGTAGAAGTATCATGTCTGATGACATTTTATTATCAAATATGTGCCAGACTACAGTAGAAGTATCATGTTTGATGGCGTTTTATCAACAAATTTGTGCCAGGTTACAGTAGAAGTATCATATCCGATGGCGTTTTATCAACAAATTTGTGCCAGGTTACAGTAGAAGTATCATGTCTGATGACATTTTATCA
Organism: Nerophis lumbriciformis; assembly: GCF_033978685.3. Classification (NCBI taxonomy): domain Eukaryota; kingdom Metazoa; phylum Chordata; class Actinopteri; order Syngnathiformes; family Syngnathidae; genus Nerophis; species Nerophis lumbriciformis. The sequence goes on from NC_084565.2 coordinate 41,012,313, forward strand.
TCAAATATGTGCCAGGTTACAGTAGAAGTATCATGTCTGATGACATTTTATCAACAAATTTGTGCCAGGTTACAGTAGAAGTATCATGTCTGATGGCGTTTTATCAACAAATTTGTGCCAGGTTACAGTAGAAGTATCATGTCTGATGACATTTTATCATCAAATATGTGCCAGATTACAGTGGAAGTATCATGTCTGATGACATTTTATCATCAAATATGTGCCAGGTTACAGTAGAAGTATCATGTCTGATGACATTTTATCATCAAATATGTGCCAGATTACAGTAGAAGTATCATGTCCGATGGCGTTTTATCAACATATATGTGCCAGGTTACAGTAGAGGTATCATGTCTGGTGGTGTTTTATCAACAAACTTGTGCCAGATTACATTTTACCATCATATATGTGACAGATTACAGTAGAAGTTTCATGTTTGATGGAGTTAACCATCAAATATGTGACAGACTACAGTAGAAGTATCATGTCTGATGGCGTTTTATCAACACATTTGTGTCAGATTACATTTTACCATCAACTTTGTGCCAGATTACAGTAGAATTTCATGTTTGATGACATTTTACTATTACATTTGTGCCAGATTACAGTAGAAGTTTCATGTCTGATGACATTTTACCATTACATTTGTGCCAGATTACAGTAGAAGTTTCATGTTTGATGACATTTTACCATTACATTTGTGCCAGATTACAGTAGAAGTATCATGTCTGATGACATTTTATCATCAAATATGTGCCAGGTTACAGTAGAAGTATCATGTCTGATGACATTTTATCATCAAATATGTGCCAGGTTACAGTAGAAGTATCATGTCCGATGGCGTTTTATCAACAAATTTGTGCCAGGTTACAGTAGAAGTATCATGTCCGATGGCGTTTTATCAACAAATTTGTGCCAGGTTACAGTAGAATTATCATGTCCGATGGCGTTTTATCAACAAATTTGTGCCAGGTTACAGTAGAAGTATCATGTCTGATGACATTTTACCATCAAATATGTGCCAGGTTACAGTAGAAGTATCATGTCTGATGACATTTTATCATCAGATTTGTGCCAGGTTACAGTAGAAGTATCATGTCTGATGACATTTTATCATCAAATATGTGCCAGGTTACAGTAGAAGTATCATGTCTGATGACATTTTATCATCAAATATGTGCCAGGTTACAGTAGAAGTATCACGTCTGATGACATTTTATCATCAAATATGTGCCAGGTTACAGTAGAAGTATCATGTCTGATGACATTTTATCATCAAATATGTGCCAGATTACAGTAGAAGTATCATGTCTGATGACATTTTATCATCAAATATGTGCCAGGTTACAGTAGGAGTATCATGTCTGATGGCGTTTTATCAACACATTTGTGTCAGATTACATTTTACCATCAACTTTGTGCCAGATTACAGTAGAATTTTCATGTTTGATGACATTTTACCATTACATTTGTGCCAGATTACAGTAGAAGTTTCATGTTTGATGACATTTTACCATTACACTTGTGCCAGATTACAGTAGAGGTTTCATGTCTGATGACATTTTACCATTACATTTGTGCCAGATTACAGTAGAAGTTTCATGTCTGATGACATTTTACCATTACATTTGTGCCAGATTACAGTAGACGTTTCATGTCTGATGACATTTTACCGTTATGTGTGTAATATGTTTCATCATCAAATATGTGCCAGATTACAGTAGAAGTTTCATGTTTGATGACATTTTACCATTACATTTGTGCCAGATTACAGTAGAAGTTTCATGTCTGATGACATTTTACCGTTATGTGTGTAATATGTTTCATCATCAAATATGTGCCAGATTACAGTAGAAGTTTCATGTTTGATGACATTTTACCATTACATTTGTGCCAGATTACAGTAGAAGTTTCATGTCTGATGACATTTTACCATTACATTTGTGCCAGATTACAGTAGAAGTTTCATGTCTGATGACATTTTACCATTACATTTGTGCCAGATTACAGTAGAAGTTTCATGTCTGATGACATTTTACCGTTATGTGTGTAATATGTTTCATCATCAAATATGTGCCAGATTACAGTAGAAATTTCATGTTTGATGACATTTTACCATTACATTTGTGCCAGATTACAGTAGAAGTTTCATGTCTGATGACATTTTACCGTTATGTGTGTAATATGTTTCATCATCAAATATGTGACAGACTACAGTAGAAGTTTCATGTTTGATGACATTTTACCAATACATTTGTGCCAGATTACAGTAGAAGTTTCATGTCTGATGACATTTTACCGTTATGTGTGTAATATGTTTCATCATCAAATATGTGCCAGATTACAGTAGAAGTTTCATGTTTGATGACATTTTACCATTACATTTGTGCCAGATTACAGTAGAAGTTTCATGTCTGATGACATTTTACCATTACATTTGTGCCAGATTACAGTAGAAGTTTCATGTCTGATGACATTTTACCGTTATGTGTGTAATATGTTTCATCATCAAATATGTGCCAGATTACAGTAGAAGTTTCATGTTTGATGACATTTTACCATTACATTTGTGCCAGATTACAGTAGAAGTTTCATGTCTGATGACATTTTACCATTACATTTGTGCCAGATTACAGTAGAAGTTTCATGTCTGATGACATTTTACCAATACATTTGTGCCAGGTTACAGTAGAAGTATCATGTCTGATGGCGTTTTATCAACACATTTGTGTCAGATTACATTTTACCATCAATTTTGTGCCAGATTACAGTAGAATTTCATGTTTGATGACATTTTACTATTACATTTGTGCCAGATTACAGTAGAAGTTTCATGTCTGATGACATTTTACCATTACATTTGTGCCAGATTACAGTAGAAGTTTCATGTCTGATGACATTTTACCATTACATTTGTGCCAGATTACAGTAAAAGTATCATGTCTGATGACATTTTACCATTGCATTTGTGCCAGATTACAGTAGAAGTATCATGTCTGATGACATTTTATCATCAAATATGTGCCAGGTTACAGTAGAAGTATCATGTCTGATGACATTTTATCATCAAATATGTGCCAGGTTACAGTAGAAGTATCATGTCTGATGACGTTTTATCATCAAATATGTGCCAGGTTACAGTAGAAGTATCATGTCTGATGACATTTTATCATCAAATATGTGCCAGATTACAGTAGAAGTATCATGTCCGATGGCGTTTTATCAACATATATGTGCCAGGTTACAGTAGAAGTATCATGTCTGATGACATTTTATCATCAAATATGTGCCAGGTTACAGTAGAAGTATCATGTCTGATGACATTTTATCATCAAATATGTGCCAGGTTACAGTAGAAGTATCATGTCTGATGACATTTTATCATCAAATATGTGCCAGATTACAGTAGAAGTATCATGTCTGATGGCGTTTTATCAACAAATATGTCAGTAGAAGTATCATGTCTGATGGCGTTGTATCAACAAACTTGTGCCAGATTACATTTTACCATCATATATGCGACAGACTACAGTAGAAGTATCATGTCTGATGACATTTTATCAACTTGATGAGCTAATTCTGCTCGCAATGCTAACAAACAAGCAACTGGCTAAATTGATTAGCTAATTCTGCTAGCAATGCTAAACAAAAAAGTAACTGTCTAACTAGACAAGCTCATTCAGCTAGCGATGCTAAAGAAAACCAGCTAAATGGCTAACTTGATGAGCTAATTAGGTTAGCAATGGTAAAGAAAACTAGCTAAATGGCTAACTTGATGAGCTAATTAGGTTAGCAATGCTAACAAACAAGGTCAATGGCTAACTTGATGAGCTAATAAGGTTAGCAATGCTAAAGAAAACTAGCTTAATGGCTAACTTGATGAGCTAATTAGGTTAGCATTGCTAACAAACAAGGTCAATGGCTAACTTGATGAGATAATTAGGTTAGCAATGGTAAAGAAAACTAGCTAAATGGCTAACTTGATGAGCTAATTAGGTTAGCAATGGTAAAGAAAACTGGCTAAATGGCTATCTTGATGAGCTAATTAGGTTAGCAATGCTAACAAACAAGGTCAATGGCTATCTTGATGAGCTAATTAGGTTAGCAATGGTAAAGAAAACTGGCTAAATGGCTAACTTGATGAGCTAATTAGGTTAGAAATGCTAACAAACAAGGTCAATGGCTAACTTGATGAGCTATTTAGGTTAGCATTGGTAAAGAAAACTAGCTAAATGGCTAACTTGATAAGCTAATTATGTTAGAAATGCTAACAAACAAGGTCAATGGCTAACTTGATGAGCTAATTAGGTTAGCAATGCAAACAAACAAGGTCAAAGGCTAACTTGATAAGCTAATTGGGTTAGCAATGGTAAAGAAAACTAGCTAAATGGCTTGGTAAAGAAAACTAGCCAAATGGCTAACTTGATGAGCTAATTAGGTTAGCAATGCAAACAAACAAGGTCAATGGCTAACTTGATGAGCTAATTAGGTTAGCATTGGTAAAGAAAACTAGCTAAATGGCTAACTTGATAAGCTAATTAGGTTAGCAATGGTAAAGAAAACTAGCTAAATGGCTATCTTGATGAGCTACTTAGGTTAGCAATGGTAAAGAAAACTAGTTAAATGGCTTGGTAAAGAAAACTAGCCAAATGGCTAACTTGATGAGCTAATTAGGTTAGCAATGCAAACAAACAAGGTCAATGGCTAACTTGATGAGCTAATTAGGTTAGCATTGGTAAAGAAAACTAGCTAAATGGCTAACTTGATGAGCTAATTAGGTTAGCAATGGTAACAAACAAGGTCAATGGCTAACTTGATGAGCTAATTAGGTTAGCAATGGTAAAGAAAACTAGCTAAATGCTAACTTGATGAGCTAATTAGGTTAGCATTGCTAACACGCAAGGTCAATGGCTAACTTGATGAGCTAATTAGGTTAGCAATGCTAACACACAAGGTTAATGGCTAACTTGATGAGCTAATTAGGTTAGCAATGCTAACAAACAACGTCAATGGCTAACTTGATGAGCTAATTAGGTTAGCAATGCTAACACGCAAGGTCAATGACTAACTTGATGAGCTAATTAGGTTAGAAATGCTAAAGAAAACTAGCTTAATGGCTAACTTGATGAGCTAATTAGGTTAGCAATGCAAACAAACAAGGTCAATGGCTAACTTGATGAGCTAATTAGGTTAGCATTGGTAAAGAAAACTAGCTAAATGGCTAACTTGATGAGCTAATTAGGTTAGCAATGGTAAAGAAAACTAGCTAAATGGCTATCTTGATGAGCTACTTAGGTTAGCAATGCTAACACGCAAGGTCAATGGCTAACTTGATGAGCTAATTAGGTTAGCAATGGTAAATAAAACTGGCTAAATGACTAACTTGATGAGCTAATTAGGTTAGAAATGCTAACAAACAAGGTCAATGGCTAACTTGATGAGCTAATTAGGTTAGCAATGGTAAAGAAAACTAGCTAAATGGCTAACTTGATGAGCTAATTAGGTTAGAAATGCTAACACGCAAGGTCAATGGCTAACTTGATGAGCTAACTAGGTTAGCAATGGTAAAGAAAACTGGCTAAATTGCTAACTTGATGAGCTAATTAGGTTAGCAATGGTAAAGAAAACTAGCTAAATGGCTAACTTGATGAGCTAATTAGGTTAGCAATGCTAATAAACAAGGTCAATGGCTAACTTGATGAGCTAATTAGGTTAAAAATGCTAAAGAAAACTAGCTTAATGGCTAACTTGATGAGCTAATTAGGTTAGAAATGCTAAAGAAAACTAGCTTAATGGCTAACTTGACGAGCTAATTAGGTTAGCAATGCTAATAAACAAGGTCAATGGCTAACTTGATGAGCTAATTAGGTTAGAAATGCTAAAGAAAACTAGCTTAATGGCTAACTTGATGAGCTAATTAGGTTAGAAATGCTAAAGAAAACTAGCTTAATGGCTAACTTGATGAGCTAATTAGGTTAGCAATGCTAACACGCAAGGTCAATGGCTAACTTGATGAGCTAATTAGGTTAGCAATGGTAAAGAAAACTAGCTAAATGCTAACTTGATGAGCTAATTAGGTTAGCATTGCTAACACGCAAGGTCAATGGCTAACTTGATGAGCTAATTAGGTTAGCAATGGTAAAGAAAACTAGCTAAATGGCTAACTTGATGAGCTAATTAGGTTAGCAATGTTGGCATCAGTGATGGCAGCAAGAAATATATTTAAAAAGTAGTGATGTGGATGGAAATAAGTAAGTCTTGTCAAATGTTTATGCGTGGATTATTTTGTCCAAACCACGGCAAACTGGTCATGTGACCTTTTTCTTGTGCGCTAATGAAGACCTTGTTGTGGAAAGGTGACAAGATGACCTCATGGTTGCATGAAAGGAGGTACATACCACTCCAGGCCACCACGGTTGATGTCGTCCCACCAGCAGTCCGTGGGGGCCCCCAGGCCCTCGGGGGTGGGCTGGCATTCGAAGCTCCACAAGCGGTCCGAGCCGTCCCTCTGGCTGAAGTAGCTCCTGGCGGCCACCAGGACCTCGCCGTGCGGACACTGGAAGTTGAAGCCCTGGCGGTAGCCGTTGACCCAGCCCATGTCCTGGTGGTCGTGCAGGTCCTGGGACTGGGCCCGGGCCGCGGAGGCCAGCAGGGACCAGACCAGCGCCACCAGAGCAGGATTCATGTCGAAGGAAGCAAGTCTGACCCGCTAACTCCCTGCTGCCTGGCTTTTTAAAGCCCTCCCAGAAGAAAAAACCTGGGCGCTCCAGATGTTTGGCATCCAGCTGCCATGTAAACGAGCTGGGAGGAGTCGGGATCCAAAAGTGGACCTCATTGGACATTTTAAGGTGGACTCTGCAAAAAGAAGGCAGGCAAAGTGTCAGCGCCGCTAAGGCCAGCACCTTAAAACTTCAGATGCACTTCTAATATTGACGTCATGCTTTGTTTGTGAGGCCTTGGAGTGAGCGCTCGCTCACGTGTTAACAATCTTTGCCATGTGTTCCTCCGCCTCAAAGCCTCCATAGAAACTCTCTTTTTGGACCCAGAAACAGATATGAAAGCCATAGAAAATGGATGAAAATGTAATGAGCTCCAAATGTCCAAGTCCTGGAACCAAGAACCAAGAACCAAGACTTTACTGTAACGTGGCATTTCGATGGAGCCAAAGTTGCTTCAAACACAGCCGCAGGAACAAAACATGACAAACAACAGCATGAACACAAAACATGACAAACAACAGCATAAACACAAAACATGACAAAGAACACCAAAAACACACAACATGACAAACAACACTACGAACAAAAAAAATGACAACTCCATGAACACAAAACATGACAAACAACAGCATAAACACAAAACATGGCAAACAACACCAAAAACACACATGTAAAACAACACTACGAACAAAAAATGACAACACCATGAACATAAAACATGACAAACAACAGCATAAACACAAAACATGACAAACAACACAAAAAACACACAACATGACAAACATCACCATAAACACAAAACATGACAAACAACACCATAAACACACAACATAACGACAGCATGAACACAAAACATGACAAACAACACCATAAACACACAACATGACAAACAACACCATAAACACAAAACATGACAAACAACACCATAAACACCAAACATGACAAACAACAGCATAAACACCAAACATGACAAAACACAGCACGAACACAAAACATGGCAAACAACACCAAAAACACACATGTAAAACAACACTACGAACAAAAAATGACAACACCATGAACATAAAACATGACAAACAACAGCATAAACACAAAACATGACAAACAACACAAAAAACACACAACATGACAAACATCACCATAAACACAAAACATGACAAACAACACCATAAATACACAACATAACGACAGCATGAACACAAAACATGACAAACAACACCATAAACACACAACATGACAAACAACACCATAAACACACAACATGAAAAACAACACCATAAACACAAAACATGACAAACAACAGCATAAACACCAAACATGACAAACAACACAAAAAACACACAACATGACAAACATCACCATAAACACAAAACATGACAAACAACACCATAAACACAACATAACGACAGCACGAACACAAAACATGACAAACACCACCATAAACACACAACATGACAATCAACACCATAAACACACAACATGACAAACAACAGCATGAACACAAAACATGACAAACAACACCATAAACACACAAAATGACAAACACCACAAACAAAAATGACAAACAACACCATAAACAGAAAACATGACAAAACAACAGCATAAACACAACATGACAAACAACACCATAAACACACAACATGACAAACAACACCATAAACACACAACATAACGACAGCATGAACACAAAACATGACAAACAACACCAAAAACACACAACATGACAAACAACACCATAAACACACAACATGACAAACAACAGCATGGACACAAAACATGACAAACAACACCAAAAACACACAAAATGACAAACAACACTACAAACAAAAATGACAAACAACACCATAAACACACAACATGACAAACAACACCATAAACACACAATATGACAAACAACACCATAAACACACAACATAACGACAGCATGAACACAAAACATGACAAACAACACCAAAAACACACAACTTGACAAACAACACTACAAACAAAAAATTACAAACAACACCATAAACATAAACCATGACAAACAACACCATGAACATAAACCATGACAAACAACACCATGAACACAAAACATGACAAACAACACCATAAATACACAACATGACAAACAACACCGTAAACACACAACATGACAAACAACACCATAAACACAAAACATGACAAACAACATCATAAACACAAAACCTGACAAACAACCCCATAAACACAAAACATGAGAATTAACATTATAAACACAAAACATGACAAACAACACTATAAACACAAAACATGACAAACCCCATAAACACAAAACATAACAAACAACACCACAAACACACAACATGACAAACAACACCATAAACACAAAACATGACAAACAGCATAAACACAAAACATGACAAACAACACCATAAACAGAAAACATGACAAACAACACCATAAACACAAAACATGGCAAACAACAGCATAAACACAAAACATGACAAACAACACAATACATGACAAACATCAGCATAAACACAAAATATTTTTTCTTGCCGTGCTATTTTTATTTTATTTTATATTATTATTTTTTAATAAAAAAGTATTTAAAAATAACAAAAATAAAAATAAACAAGTTGACTTTTTCATTCTTTGATTATATTCATTTTATTTATTTGATATATTTTATTCATTTATTTATTTTTATTTTATTTTATTTATTCTTATATTATTTTTTAATAATTAAAAAAGTGTTTGAGCTGGCAAATGCAGCTGAGATAGGCTCCAGAACCTCCACGACCCCGTATGGGACAAGCGGTAGGAAATGGATGGATGGATGGATTTAAAAATAATTTAAAAAAACAAAACAAGTTGAGTTTTTTTATTTTATTAATTCTATTTATTTTATTTATTTGATATACGTTTTTATTTCTATTGTATTTTATTTTATATATTTTATGTATTTTTATATTATTTTTTCAACACAAAAAGTATTTAAAAATAATAAATAAATACAAATTTAGCTTTTTATTTCATTCATTCTATTTATTTTAATAATTTTTATTTTATTTATTTGACATATTTAATTTATTTTTGTATTATTTTTTAATAAAAAAGTATTTAAAAATAAAAAAGTTGAGTTTTTTAAATTTTATTAATTCTATTTATTTTATTTATTTTATATATTTGGTATACGTTTTTATTTGTATTGTGTATATATATATATTTTATGTATTTTTTACGTTATTTTTTCAACAAACAAAGTATTTAAAAATAATTTTAAAAAAAACAACAAAAAAAACAAATTGAGTTCATTCTATTTATTTTATTTATTTTTATTTTATTTATTTGATATATTTTATTTATTTTTGTATTATTTTAAAATAAAAAAAGTATTTAAAAAAAAGTTGAGTTTTTTTATTTTATTAATTCTATTAATTTGGTTTATTTGATATATTTTTATATTATTAATTTTTAATTTAGAAAAGTAAAAAACCAAAAAAAAAACAAGTTGAGTTATTTTCTTTTCTTTAATTCTATTCATTTTATTTATTTGATATATTTGATGTATATATATTTATTTTAAATGTATTGTATTTATTTTATATATTTTATGTATTTTTATATTATTTTTTCAACAAGAAAAGTATCTAAAAATTGATTAATTCTATTCATTTTATTTCTTTGATGTATTTTATTTATTCATGTATTAATTTTGTATTTCTTTGATATATTTCATTTATTTTTGTTTTATTTTTTAATAGAAATAACAAAAAAAACCAACAGGTTTAGTCTTTTTATTTTATTTATTTTATTCATTATTTATTTTTTAATTATTTTGATATTATGAATTTTTAATTAAAAAAGCATTTAAAACAACAACAACAACAAAAAACCCAAGTTGAGTTGTTCCTTCATTATTTCAGGTGAAAGTAAGAAGTGTAAACAATGGCTGCCAGAAGGCGTGAGTTGAGTCCCTAACCTGTCATGTGACAGTGATGGAGGCGTCATGTGATGCGTGACAGAATGGTGTCACAATCAACATGTGAGTGTTGTGAATGAACCCTGACGATCCCCCCCACTCCCCTCCCGCCGCCATTGGCTGGGCTCCGAATAAACGGGCCTGAAATAGACGGCGGCGTCTATAAATAAAGGACACTTCTGCCTCCTTGACTCTGCTATTTAGGAACATCAAGCAATGTTTTATTCTAGAAGGCTTTGAAGATAATCTGCTGCTGAGAACTAATGGGCCGTAATCAAGGTGACTTGTCATGTTGCCATGGAGACCGGAGGAGGCGGGAGGAGCCAGGTGAAGAGCTGCTGTAAACACAACATGGCTACTTTCATCTTCTAGTATCGTAGTATGATGTTAAAATATAATGTTAGCATGTAGCTCACATAGCTATGATGTCATGTTAGCATGTCACTCACATAGCTATGTTGGTGTTGCTAACCTAGCATGGTGTTCAAATTTAACGTTAGCATGTAGCTCACATAGCTATGTAGTGTTGATAACTTAGTATGATGTTAATATGTCATGTTAGCATGTCACTCACATAGCTATGTTGGTGTTGCTAACCGAACATGATGATAAAAAGTAATGTTAGCATGTAGCTTACAAAGCTATGCCCTTGTTGCTAACCCAGGATGGTGTTAAAATGTAATGTTAGCATGCAGCTCACATAGTGATGCTAGTGTTGCTAACCAATCATGGTGTTAAAATTTAATGTTAGCATGTAGCTCACATTGCTATGCTAGTGTTGCTAACCGATCATGGTGTTAAAATGTAATGTTAGCATGCAGCTCACATAGTGATGCTAGCGTTGCTAACCTAGCCTGATGGTAAAATGTAATGTTAGCATGCAGCTCACACAGCTAGTGTTGCTAACCTAGCCAGATGCTAAAATGTAACATTGGCATGCAGCTTACATAGCTATGCTAGCGTTGTTAACCTAGCATGATGTTAAAATATAATGTTAGCATGTAGCTCACGTAGCTGCAGTATATAGTGTTGATAACGTAGTATGATGTTAATATGTCATGTTAGCATGTCACTCACATAGCTATGTGGGTGTTGCTAACCAAACATGATGATAAAAAGTAATGTTAGCATGTAGCTTACAAAGCTATGCCCTTGTTGCTAACCCAGCACGATGTTAAAATGTAATGTTAGCATGCAGCTCACATAGTGATGCTAGTGTTGCTAACCGATCATGGTGTTAAAATGTAATGTTAGCATGCAGCTCACATAGTGATGCTAGCGTTGCTAACCTAGCCTGACGGTAAAATGTAATGTTAGCATGCAGCTCACACAGCTAGTGTTGCTAACCTAGCCTGATGGTAAAATGTAATGTTAGCATGCAGCTCACATAGTGATGCTAGTGTTGCTAACCGATCATGGTGTTAAAATGTAATGTTAGCATGCAGCTCACATAGCTATGCTAGTGTTGCTAACCTATCATGGTGTTAAAATGCAATGTTAGCATGTAGCTCACACAGCTAGTGTTGCTAACCTAGCCAGATGGTAAAATGTAACATTGGCATGCAGCTTACATAGCTATGCTAGCGTTGTTAACCTAGCATGATGTTAAAATATAATGTTAGCATGTAGCTCACGTAGCTACAGTATGTAGTGTTGATAACGTAGTATGATGTTAATATGTCATGTTAGCATGTCACTCACATAGCTATGTTGGTGTTGCTAACCGAACATGATGATAAAAAGTAATGTTAGCATGTAGCTTACAAAGCTATGCCCTTGTTGCTAACCCAGCACGATGTTAAAATGTAATGTTAGCATGCAGCTCACATAGTGATGCTAGTGTTGCTAACCGATCATGGTGTTAAAATGTAATGTTAGCATGGAGCTCACATAGGGATGCTAGTGTTGCTAACCGATCATGGTGTTAAAATGTAATGTTAGCATGTAGCTCACACAGCTAGTGTTGCTAACCTAGCCAGATGCTAAAATGTAACGTTGGCATGCAGCTTACATAGCTATGCTAGCGTTGTTAACCTAGCATGATGTTAAAATATAATGTTAGCATGTAGCTCACGTAGCTGCAGTATGTAGCGTTGATAACGTAGTATGATGTTAATATGTCATGTTAGCATGTCACTCACATAGCTATGTGGGTGTTGTTAACTGAACATGATGATAAAAAGTAATGTTAGCATGTAGCTTACAAAGCTATGCCCTTGTTGCTAACCCAGCATGATGTTAAAATGTAATGTTAGCATGCAGCTCACATAGTGATGCTAGTGTTGCTAACCGATCATGGTGTTAAAATGTAATGTTAGCATGGAGCTCACATAGTGATGCTAGTGTTGCTAACCGATCATGGTGTTAAAATGCAATGTTAGCATGTAGGTCACACAGCAAGTGTTGCTAACCTAGCCAGATGGTAAAATGTAACGTTGGCATGCAGCTTACATAGCTATGCTAGCGTTGTTAACCTAGCATGATGTTAAAATATAATGTTAGCATGTAGCTCACGTAGCTACAGTATGTAGTGTTGATAACGTAGTATGATGTTAATATGTCATGTTAGCATGTCACTCACATAGCTATGTTGGTGTTGCTAACCTAGCATGATGTTCAAATTTAACATTAGCAAGTAGCTCACATAGCTATGTAGTGTTGATAACTTAGCATGATGTTAATATGTCATGTTAGCATGTCACTCACATAGCTATGTGGGTGTTGCTAACCGAACATGATGATAAAAAGTAATGTTAGCATGTAGCTTACAAAGCTATGCCCTTGTTGCTAACCCAGCACGATGTTAAAATGTAATGTTAGCATGTAGCTCACATAGTGATGCTAGTTTTGCTAACCGATCATGGTGTTAAAACGTAATGTTAGCATGTAGCTTACATAGCTATGCTAGCGTTGTTAACCTAGCATGATGTTAAAATATAATGTTAGCATGTAGCTAACGTAGCTACAGTATGTAGTGTTGATAACGTAGCATGATGTTAATATGTCATGTTAGCATGTCACTCACATAGCTATGTTGGTGTTGCTAACCGAACATGATGATAAAAAGTAATGTTAGCATGTAGCTTACAAAGCTATGCCCTTGTTGCTAACCCAGCACGATGTTAAAATGTAATGTTAGCATGCAGCTCACATAGTGATGCTAGTGTTGCTAACCGATCATGGTGTTAAAATGTAATGTTAGCATGGAGCTCACATAGTGTTGCTAGTGTTGCTAACCGATCATGGTGTTAAAATGTAATGTTAGCATGCAGCTCACATTGTGATGCTAGTGTTGCTAACCGATCATGGTGTTAAAATGTAATGTTAGCATGCAGCTCACATTGCTATGCTAGTGTTGCTAACCTAGCCAGATGGTAAAATGTAACGTTGGCATGCAGCTTACATAGCTATGCTAGCGTTGTTAACCTAGCATGATGTTAAAATATAATGTTAGCATGTAGCTCACGTAGCTACAGTATGTAGTGTTGATAACGTAGTATGATGTTAATATGTCATGTTAGCATGTCACTCACATAGCTATGTTGGTGTTGCTAACCGAACATAATAATAAAAAGTAATGTTAGCATGTAGCTTACAAAGCTATGCCCTTGTTGCTAACCCAGCATGATGTTAAAATGTAATGTTAGCATGCAGCTCACATAGTGATGCTAGTGTTGCTAACCGATCATGGTGTTAAAATGTAATGTTAGCATGCAGCTCACATAGTGATGCTAGCGCTGCTAACCTAGCCTGATGGTAAAATGTAATGTTAGCATGCAGCTCACACAGCTAGTGTTGCTAACCTAGCCTGATGGTAAAATGTAATGTTAGCATGCAGCTCACATAGTGATGCTAGTGTTGCTAACCGATCATGGTGTTAAAATGTAATGTTAGCATGCAGCTCACATAGCTATGCTAGTGTTGCTAACCTATCATGGTGTTAAAATGCAATGTTAGCATGTAGCTCACACAGCTAGTGTTGCTAACCTAGCCAGATGGTAAAATGTAACGTTGGCATGCAGCTTACATAGCGTTGTTAACCTAGCATGATGTTAAAATATAATGTTAGCATGTAGCTCACGTAGCTGCAGTATGTAGCGTTGATAACGTAGTATGATGTTAATATGTCATGTTAGCATGTCACTCACATAGCTATGTTGGTGTTGCTAACCTAGCATGGTGTTCAAATTTAACGTTAGCATGTAGCTCACATAGCTATGTAGTGTTGATAACTTAGCATGATGCTAATATGTCATGTTAGCATGTAGCTCACATAGCTATGTTGGTGTTGCTAACCGAACATGATGTTAAAAAGTAACGTTAGCATGTAGCTTACAAAGCTATGCCCTTGTTGCTAACCCAGCATGATGTTAAAATGTAATGTTAGCATGCAGCTCACATAGCTATGCTAGTGTTGCTAACCTATCATGGTGTTAAAATGCAATGTTAGCATGTAGCTCACACAGCTAGTGTTGCTAACCTAGCCAGATGGTAAAATGTAACGTTGGCATGCAGCTCACATAGCTATGCTAGCGTTGTTAACCTAGCATGATGTTAAAATATAATGTTAGCATGTAGCTCACGTAGCTACAGTATGTAGTGTTGATAACGTAGTATGATGTTAATATGTCATGTTAGCATGTCACTCACATAGCTATGTTGGTGTTGCTAACCGAACATGATGATAAAAAGTAATGTTAGCATGTAGCTTACAAAGCTATGCCCTTGTTGCTAACCCGGCATGATGTTAAAATGTAATGTTAGCATGCAGCTCACATAGTGATGCTAGCGTTGCTAACCGATCATGGTGTTAAAATGTAATGTTAGCATGTAGCTCACACAGCTAGTGTTCCTAACCTAGCCTGATGGTAAAATGTAATGTTGGCATGCAGCTCACATAGTGATGCTAGTGTTGCTAACCGATCATGGTGTTAAAACGTAATGTTAGCATGCAGCTCACATAGCTATGCTAGTGTTGCTAACCTATCATGGTGTTAAAATGCAATGTTAGCATGTAGCTCACACAGCTAGTGTTGCTAACCTAGCCAGATGGTAAAATGTAACGTTGGCATGCAGCTTACATAGCTATGCTAGTGTTGTTAACCTAGCATGATGTTAAAATATAATATTAGCATGTAGCTCACGTAGCTACAGTATGTAGTGTTGATAACGTAGTTTGATGTTAATATGTCATGTTAGCATGTCACTCACATAGCTATGTTGGTGTTGCTAACCGAACATGATGATAAAAAGTAATGTTAGCATGTAGCTTACAAAGCTATGCCCTTGTTGCTAACCCGGCATGATGTTAAAATGTAATGTTAGCATGCAGCTCACATAGTGATGCTAGTGTTGCTAACCGATCATGGTGTTAAAATGTAATGTTAGCATGGAGCTCACATAGCTATGCTAGTGTTGCTAACCTAGCCAGATGGTAAAATGTAACTTTGGCATGCAGCTTACATAGCTATGCTAGCGTTGTTAACCTAGCATGATGTTAAAATATAATGTTAGCATATAGCTCACGTAGCTGCAGTATGTAGTGTTGATAACGTAGTATGATGTTAATATGTCATGTTAGCATGTCACTCACATAGCTATGTTGGTGTTGCTAACCGAACATGATGATAAAAAGTAATGTTAGCATGTAGCTTACAAAGCTATGCCCTTGTTGCTAACCCAGCATGACGTTAAAATGTAATGTTAGCATGCAGCTCACATAGTGATGCTAGTGTTGCTAACCGATCATGGTGTTAAAATGTAATGTTAGCATGGAGCTCACATAGTGATGCTAGTGTTGCTAACCGATCATGGTGTTCAAATTTAATATTAGCATGTAGCTCACATTGCTATGCTAGTGTTGCTAACCTAGCCAGATGGTAAAATGTAACGTTGGCATGCAGCTTACATAGCTATGCTAGCGTTGTTAACCTAGCATGATGTTAAAATATAATGTTAGCATGTAGCTCACGTAGCTGCAGTATGTAGTGTTGATAACGTAGTATGATGTTAATATGTCATGTTAGCATGTCACTCACATAGCTATGTTGGTGTTGCCAACCTAGCATGATGTTCAAATTTAACGTTAGCAAGTAGCTCACATAGCTATGTAGTGTTGATAACTTAGCATGATGCTACTATGTCATGTTAGCATGTAGCTCACATAGCTATGTTGGTGTTGCTAACCGAACATGATCTTAAAAAGTAACGTTAGCATGTATCTTACAAAGCTATGCCCTTGTTGCTAACCCAGCATGATGTTAAAATGTAATGTTAGCATGCAGCTCACATAGTGATGCTAGTGTTGCTAACCGATCATGGTGTTAAAATGTAATGTTAGCATGCAGCTCACATAGTGATGCTAGTGTTGCTAACCGATCATGATGTTAAAATGTAATGTTAGCATGCAGCTCACATAGTGATGCTAGTGTTGCTAACCGATCATGGTGTTAAAATGTAATGTTAGCATGCAGCTAACACAGTGATGCTAGCGTTGCTAACCTAACCTGATGGTAAAATTTAATGTTACCATGCAGCTCACACAGCTAGTGTTGCTAACCTAGCCTGATGGTAAAATGTAATGTTAGCATGCAGCTCACATAGTGATGCTAGCGTTGCTAACCGATCATGGTGTTAAAATGTAATGTTAGCATGCAGCTCACATAGTGTTGCTAGTGTTGCTAACCGATCATGGTGTTAAAATGTAATGTTAGCATGCAGCTCACATAGTGTTGCTAGTGTTGCTAACCGATCATGGTGTTAAAATGTAATGTTAGCATGCAGCTCATATAGTGTTGTTAGTGTTGCTAACCGATCATGGTGTTAAAATGTAATGTTAGCATGCAGCTAACACAGTGATGCTAGCGTTGCTAACCTAGCCTGATGGTAAAATGTAATGTTAGCATGCAGCTCACACAGCTAGTGTTGCTAACCTAGCCTGATGGTAAAATGTAATGTTAGCATGCAGCTCACACAGCTAGTGTTGCTAACCTAGCCTGATGGTAAAATGTAATGTTAGCATGCATCTCACACAGCTAGTGTTGCTAACCTAGCCTGATGGTAAAATGTAATGTTAGCATGTAGCTCGCACAGCTAGTGTTGCTAACCTAGCCTGATGGTAAAATGCAACGCTAGCATGTAGCTCACATAGCTATGCTAGTGTTGCTAAGCTCGCATCACGTTAAAATGTCATGTTAGCATGTCGCTCACGTAACTATGCTAGTACTTTTCAGACCCCGTGTCACAAGTCATTAGCCTTAAAGCTGTACACACACGTGATAAAAGCCTGTTTGAACTTTCTCAATTAGCATCAAAGCTAACACACTTCTATTTTTCATCGGCTATTATTAAAAAATGACATATGCAATATATATTTTGAAGCCAATAATGTATGTTTAGCATTTTTTGAGCTACTTCTAAGATATTTAATGTAAAACTTGATGTAAACATTGCTACCATACCAGTCCTGTGTTGGCTTCTACTGGACGTTTGCTTGACCTCCTTGACCTGTGACCTGTGACCTCATATGACCTCATGACATGAAGGATGATGATGATGATGATGATGATGATGATGATGATGATGACGATGACGATGAGGAAGGTGACACCACATAAATGAAACTAATTGACTTTTTACGAGAACAAGCAGTTATGTCATCTAACAGTGTCCCTGGGGGGCATGTTAGCACTTAGCTGTGTGTGTGTGTGTGTGTGCGTGTGTGTGTGTGTGCGTGTGTGTGTGTGTGTGTGTGTGTGTGTGTGTGTGTGTGTGTGTGATGAGGTTTCCAGTCATTGGATAAAAGTGAATAATTGCAATGTCCTTCCTACAGACGGAGCTTAGCATCAAATATGTTGTTACTTGATGACTGATACTGTTAGCATGTTAGCTCTTTTTTTTTGGTGCTAATACACCTGAGTCATATTTTGGTAATTGATACATGCTAATGTTAGCATTTTAAATACATTTTTTTTTTTTTAGGTACACACCTCGGAGTGATACATTTTAGTACTTGACACATGTTACAGTCAAAATTTTAGCATGCTAATATTAGCATTCTAGCTTATATTTTGTTACTTGATCATTGATCAAAATTAGTGCTAATTTTACAGGTACTAACCTTAGTGTCAAATATTATACCTGTTAGCATGCTAATGTTCGTATGCTAGCTTTTTTTTTAGCTAATTTTGCAAGCATGCACTTCAGTCATATATTGGTAATTGATGCATGCTAATGTTAGCATGTTAGCATTTTAAATAATTTTTTTAGGTACACATCTCAGAGTGATATATTTTAGTACTTGACACGTTACAGTTAACATTTTAGCATGCTCATATTAGCATGCTAGCTTTTTTTGGGCTAATTTTGTAGGTCTGTACCGCCGTGTCAAATATTTTGTTACTTGATCATTGATAGCTGTTTGCATGCTAGTTTTTTTGTTTTTTGCAAATTTTACAGGTATTCACCTTGGCGTCAAATATACCTGTTAGCATGCTAATGTTCGTATGCTAGCTTCTTTTTTTTAGCTAATTTTGCAAGCATACACTTCAGCCATATTTTGGTACTTGATGCATGCTAATGTTAGCATTTTAGCATTTTAAATACATTTTTTTTGCATTAATAGCTGTTTGCATGCTAGTTTTTTTTTTTTTAGTGCTAATTTTACAGGTATTCACCTTGGCGTCAAATATTATACCTGTTAGCATGCTAATGTTCGTATGCTAGCTTTTTTTTTTTTTAGCTAATTTTGTAAGCATACACTTCAGTCATAGTTTGGTAATTGATGCAGGCTAATGTTAGCATGTTAGCATTTTAAATATTTTTTTTTTTTAGGTACACACCTCAGAGTGATGTATTTTAGTACTTGACACATGTTGCAGTTAACATTTTAGCATGCTAGTATTAGCATGCTAGCTTTTTCTTTTGCTAATTTTGTAAGTCTGTACCACAGTGTCAAATATTTTGTTACTTGATCATTGATAGCTGTTTGCATGCTAGTTTTTTTGTTTTTAGTGCTAATTTTACAGGTATTCACCTTGGCGTCAAATATTATACCTTTTAGCATGCTAATATTAGCATTCTAGCTTTTTTTTGCTAATTTTGTAGGTCTTGTCGGAGGCAGATATTTACATATATCCGAATTTAAGTTGTACTTCTTTCATTTCTTAGTCATATTTGAAAACAGCTGGTGTTTTCCATTTCTTCTCTTGATGCTCTGTCAGCAAGTATACTGTGTGTGTTAACCTTGAGTTCTTTGGAATGTATTATGGCTAGGGAGACGTTGTGCTTGTATTATGGCTAGGGAGGGGGAAGGAAAGAGGGGTTTCTGGCGTTGGGAAGACAGACCATTTTGGGAGGCGCAATAGAATGTTCTAGGGTTAGACTGGTCTCAAAATGTATATTGGCAAAGCTTTGAAAATATACAACAAAATACCTATTCTGTCTCTGGTGGTTTTTCAACTCAGCTTTAAGTGTCGTAAAGAGCTTGGGAGCGAATTGTGACTTGAATTCCCTGGGAGGAACAACTGGTCCAAAACACAACAGTCTGTACCGCAGTGTCAAATATTTTGTTACTTGATCATTGATCAAAATTAGTGTTAATTTTACAGGTACTAACCTTAGTGTCAAATAGTATACCTGTTAGCATGCTAATGTTCGTATGCTAGCTTTTTTCCCCACAAATTTTGAAAGCATACACTTCAGTCATATTTTGGTACTTGATGCATGCTAACGTTAGCATGTTTGCATTTTAAATACATCTTTTAGGTACAAACCTCAGAGTGATATATTTTAGTACTTGACACAATACAGTTAACATTTTAGCATGCTCATATTAGCATGTTAGCTTTTTTTTTGGCTAATTTTGTAGGTCTGTACCGCAGTGTCAAATATTTTGTTACTTGATCATTGATAGCTGTTTGCATGCTAGTTTTTTTGTTTTTTGCAAATTTTACAGGTATTCACCTTGGCGTCAAATATACCTGTTAGCATGCTAATGTTCGTAAGCTAGCTTTTTTTTTTTTAGCTAATTTTGAAAGCATACACTTCAGTCATATTTTGGTACTTGATGCATGCTAATGTTAGCATTTTAGCATTTTAAATAAATTTTTTTGCATTAATAGCTGTTTGCATGCTAGTTTTTTTTTTTTTAGTGCTAATTTTACAGGTATTCACCTTGGCGTCAAATATTATACCTGTTAGCATGCTAATGTTCGTATGCTAGCTTTTTTTTTTTTAGCTAATTTTGCAAGCATACACTTCAGTCATATTTTGGTACTTGATGCATGCTAATGTTAGCATGTTAGCATTTTAAATACATTTTTTAGGTACACACCTCAAAGTGATATATTTTAGTACTTGACACGTTACAGTTAACATTTTAGCATGCTAATATTAGCATTCTACCTTTTTTTTGGCTAATTTTGTAGGTCTGTACCGCAGAGTTAAATATTTTGTTACTTGATCATTGATAGCTGTTTGCATGCTAGTTTTTTTGTGCTAATTTTACAGGTATGCACCTTGGCGTAAAAATATTATACCTGTTAGCATGCTAATGTTCGTGTGCTAGCTTTTTTCCCCACAAATTTTGAAAGCATACACTTCAATCATATTTTGGTACTTGATGCATGCTAATATTAGCATGTTAGCATTTTAAATAAATTTTTTAGGTACACACCTCAGAGTGATATATTTTAGTACTTGACACAGTACAGTCAAAATTTTAGCATGCTAATATTAGCATTCTAGCTTTTTTTTTTGCTAATTTTGTAAGTCTGTACCGCAGAGTTAAATATTTTGTTACTTGATCATTGATAGCTGTTTGCATGCTAGTTTTTTTGTTTTTAGTGCTAATTTTACAGGTATTCACCTTGGCGTAAAAATATTATACCTGTTAGCATGCTAATGTTTGTATGCTAGCTTTTTTTCCCACAAATTTTGAAAGCATACACTTCAGTCATATTTTGGTAATTGATGCATGCTAATGTTAGCATGTTAGCATTTTAAATATTTTTTTTAGGTACACACCTCAGAGTGATATATTTTAGTACTTGACACATGTAACAGTTAACATTTTAGCATGCTAGCTTTTTTTTTTGCCAATTTTGTAAGTCTGTACCGCAGTGTCAAATATTTTGTTACTTGATCATTGATAGCTGTTTGCATGCTAGTTTTTTTGTTTTTTGCAAATTTTACAGGTATTCACCTTGGCGTCAAATATACATGTTAGCATGCTAATTTTCGTATGCTAGCTTTTTTTTTAAGCTAATTTTGCAAGCATACACTTCAGTCATATTTTGGTACTTGATGCATGCTAACGTTAGCATGTTAGCATTTTAAATACATTTTTTAGGTACACACCACAGAGTGACATATTTTAGTACTTGACACGTTACAGTTAACATTTTAGCATGCTAATATTAGCATTCTACCTTTTTATTGCTAATTTTGTAGGTCTGTACCGCAGAGTTAAATATTTTGTTACTTGATCATTGATAGCCGTTTGCATGCTAGTTTTTTTGTTTTTAGTGCTAATTTTACAGGTATTCACCTTGGCGTCAAATATTATACCTGTTAGCATGCTAATGTTCGTATGCTAGCTTTTTTTTTTTAGCTAATTTTGCAAGCATACACTTCAGTCATATTTTGGTACTTGATGCATGCTAACGTTAGCATGTTAGCATTTTAAATACATTTTTTAGGTACACACCTCAGAGTGATATATTTTAGTACTTGACACGTTACAGTTAACATTTTAGCATGCACATATTAGCATGCAAGCTTTTTTTTGGCTAATTTTGTAGGTCTATCCTGCAGTGTCAAATATTGTGTTACTTGATAATTGATAGCTGTTTGCATGCTAGTTTTTTTGTTTTTTGCAAATTTTATAGGTATTTGGCGTCAAATATTATACCTGTTAGCATGCTAATGTTCGTATGCTAGCTTTTTTTTTTAGCTAATTTTGCAAGCATGCACTTCAGTCATATTTTGGTAATTGATACATGCTAATGTTAGCAGGTTAGCATTTTAAATACATTTTTTAGGTACACACCTCAGAGTGATATATTTTAGTACTTGACACAATACAGTTAACATTTTAGCATGCAATCTAGCATTTTAGCATTCTACCTTTTTTTTTTGCTAATTTTGTAGGTCTGTACCGCAGTGTCAAATATTTTGTTACTTGATCATTGATAGCTGTTTGCATGCTAGTTTTATTGTGCAAATTTTACAGGTATTCACCTTGGCGTAAAAATATTATACCTGCTAGCATGCTAATGTTCGTATGCTAGCTTTTTTCCCCACAAATTTTGAAAGCATACACTTCAGTCATATTTTGGTAATTGATGCATGCTAATGTTAGCATGTTAGCATTTTAAATACATTTTTTAGGTGCACACCTCAGAGTGATATATTTTAGTACTTGCCACATGTTACAGTCAAAATTTTAGCATGCTAATATTATCATTCTAGCTTTTTTTGCTAATTTTGTAAGTCTGTACTGCAGAGTTAAATATTTTGTTACTTGATCATTGATAGCTGTTTGCATGCTAGTTTTTTTTGTTTTTAGTGCTAATTTTACAGGTATTCACCTTGGCGTCAAATATTATACCTGTTAGCATGCTAATGTTCGTATGCTAGATATTTTTTTTTTTAGCTAATTTTGTAAGCATACACTTCAGTCATAGTTTGGTAATTGATGCAGGCTAATGTTAGCATGTTAGCATTTTAAATATTTTCTTTTAGGTACACACCTCAGAGGGATATATTTTAGTACTTGACACGTTACAGTTAACATTTTAGCATGCTAATATTAGCATGCTAGCTTTTTTTTTTTGCTAATTTTGTAAGTCTGTACCACAGTGTCATATATTTTGTTACTTGATCATTGATAGCTGTTTGCATGCTAGTATTTTTGTTTTTTGCAAATTTTACAGGTATTCACCTTAGTGTCAAATATTATACCTGTTAGCATGCTAATGTTCGTATGCTAGCATTTTAAATACATTTTTTAGGTACACACCTCAGAGTGATATATTTTGGTACTTGGGACATGTTACAGTTAACATTTTAGCATGCTAATATTAGCATTCTACCTTTTTTTTAGCTAATTTTGCAAGCATACACTTCAGTCATATTTTGGTACTTGATGCATGCTAACGTTAGCATGTTAGCATTTTAAATACATTTTTTAGGTACACACCTCAGAGTGATATATTTTGGTACTTGGGACATGTTACAGTTAACATTTTAGCATGCTAATATTAGCATTCTACCTTTTTTTTTGCTAATTTTGTAAGTCTGTACCGCAGAGTTAAATATTTTGTTACTTGATCATTGATAGCTGTTTGCAGGCTAGTTTTTTTGTGCTAATTTTACAGGTATGCACCTTGGCGTCAAATATTATACCTGTTAGCATGCTAATGTTCGTATGCTAGCTTTTTTTTTTTTAGCTAATTTTGTAAGCATACACTTCAGTCATAGTTTGGTAATTGATGCAGGCTAATGTTAGCATGTTAGCATTTTAAATACATTTTTTTAGGTACACACCTCAGAGTGATATATTTTAGTACTTGACACGTTACAGTTAACATTTTAGCATGCTCATATTAGCATGCTAGCTTTTTTTTTTGCTAATTTTGTAGGTCTGTCCTGCAGTGTCAAATATTGTGTTACTTGATCATTAATAGCTGTTTGCATGCTAGTTTTTTTGTTTTTTGGAAATTTTATAGGTATTCACCTTGGCGTCAAATATTATACCTGTTAGCATGCTAATGTTCGTATGCTAGCTTTTTTTTTAAGCTAATTTTGCAAGCATACACTTCAGTCATATTTTGGTACCTGATGCATGCTAACGTTAGCATTTTAAATAAATTTTTTAGGTACACACCTAATATTAGCATTCTACCTTTTTTTTTTGCTAATTTTGTAAGTCTGTACCGCAGAGTTAAATATTTTGTTACTTGATCATTGATAGCTGTTTGCATGCTAGTTTTTTTGTGCTAATTTTACAGGTATGCACCTTGGGGTAAAAATATTATATCTGTTATATCTACACTTCAGTCATATTTTGGTAATTGATGCATGCTAATGTTAGCATGTTAGCATTTTAAATACATTTTTTAGGTACACACCTCAGAGTGATATATTTTAGTACTTGCCACATGTTACAGTCAAAATTTTAGCATGCTAATATTAGCATTCTAGCTTTTTTTTTTTGTTGCTAATTTTGTAAGTCTGTACCACAGTTAAATATTGTGTTACTTGATCATTGATAGCTGTTTGCATGCTAGTTTTTTTTGTTTTTAGTGCTAATTTTACAGGTATTCACCTTAGCATCAAATATTATACCTGTTAGCATGCTAATGTTCGTATGCTAGCTTTTTTTTTTTAGCTAATTTTGGAAGCATACACTTCAGTCATAGTTTGGTAATTGATGCAGGCTAATGTTAGCATGTTAGCATTTTAAATATTTTTTTTAGGTACACACCTCAGAGTGATATATTTTAGTACTTGACACGTTACAGTTAACATTTTAGCATGCTAATATTAGCATGCTAGCTTTTTTTTTGCTAATTTTGTAGGTCTGTACCGCAGTGTCAAATATTTTGTTACTTGATCATTGATCAAAATTAGTGCTAATTTTACAGGTACTAACAAATATTTTAGTAGATATACACCTCAGTCATATTTTAGTACTTGAGGCATGCTAACATTGGCATGCTAGCTTTATTTAGCTAATTTAGTAGATATACACCTCAGTCATATTTTAGTACTTGATGCATGCTAGCCTTAGCATGCTAGCATTTTAAACACATTTTACAAGTACACATCTCAGGGTAATATATTTTGGTATTTGGCGCATGTTACAATTAGCATTTTATCATGCTAACATTAGCATGTTAGCTTTTTTTAAATTAATTAGGCAGGTATACACCTCAGTGTCATATATTTTGGTATTTTACTAATGCTAACTGTAAACACTATTTTAAACTAGTATGTTAGCATAGTACTGTTGGCATGCTAGCTTTATTGAGCTAATTTTGTGGATAAACACAGGGTTAAGTGTAAACTCTGAGTAAGTAAAGCCTGAGATGAGGCACACTGTTTTTTTCCCTGTGTTAGAAAAAGGGGTAAGTCAGAGTTAGTTGCCATGGTAACTTACCTTGAAACTACCTGCTTTTCTTCAACAAACGCTGAGAGTCTGATGAAGAAGAAGACATGTTTGTTACTTTGTATCTTCAAACCTCCGTCATTCCTGAAGACTTTCTGTACATCGTTAGTCACACATCATGTCAGGAAATGAGATAAAAAGTGGCGAGAACTTTTAGTATTTTTCTTTCCAAATGTTTGAAAGAAGGGTCAAAGTCATAAAAACGATGAAAAAAAAGTCACATATTTTTGTCAGTTTGTATTTGAATACAACACTTAGATGTCTAGATGTACTTCAGGTTGTTTGTTTTATGTCCTTTGTGTCAAAACTGTTGGTTTTTTGGGGGGCAAACACTCAAAATATGCAATATTTTCCCCCAAAAAAATATTCCAAAGTGTAATATTTGATGTGAAATAATTGGAGCCTTGAATATGTCAATAATTGCTTCAAAAACACAAAATGTGCAATCATTTCCCCAAACTTCAAGTCTGTCTGTCGGGTTTTTTGTTTTGTTTCTTGTTTTGTTTTGTTACTTTTTGTCAAAACTCTGTTTATTGGAGCAAAAACACAAAATATAAGATATTTTCAACCAAAATGATTTAAAGTGTAATATTTGATGTGAATTAATTAGAGCCTGAAATAATTCATAACATTGGTTTTGATTCATTATTATATTTTGAACAAATCCCACAAAAATTCTAAGGGACCTAAAAGTGACCCACTTGTAAATATTTTAAAAATAAGTCATACTTTATATATATATTTATTATTATTATTTAATTTATTTTTACTTTCAACCCTGAAATCTCTGGTATAGATCAACTTCTAGCTGTCGAGTATAAGTTTTTTATTATTTTTTCAATGTTTGTTTTATGTCCTTTTTGTCATGGCCAACTTTGTTTTTAGGGCAAAAACACAAAATATGCAACATTTTTTCCAAAAATATTCTAAAGTGGAATATTTGATGTCAAGTAATTGGAGGCTTAAATGTGTCAATAATTCTTAACATTGATTTTGATTCATTATTATTTTTTGAGCAATCGGTCATGACAGTTTTTTAAAAAATCCCACTAAAATTGTTGGGGTTCCAAAAGGGACCTAACTCATTAAAAGTGCTAATTATAACTTACCTTTTTTTAAAAAAAAAAAAAGAACTTTCAACACTTAAGTCTCTAGATCAACTTCAGAATTATCCGTCAAATTTAAGTTTTTTATTATTCACACAAAATATGCAATATTTTCCCTAAAAAAATATTCCAAAGTGTAATATTTGATGTCAAGTAATTGTCACCTTGAAAATGTCATTTTGATTCATTATTATTTGTTTGTTTGTTTTGAGCCCTTTTGTCCTCGAAAACTGTATTTTTTTTTATGGCAAACACAAAAAATGTGCAATATTTTCCCCCAAAAATGTTTCAAATGGAATATTTGATGTGAATTAATTGGAGCCTTGATTATGTCAATAATTCATAACATTGATTTTAATTATTATTATTATTATTTGTGTTTGTTTTGAGCCCTTTTTGTAATTGAAAACTTGTTTTTTTATGGCAAACACACAAAATATGCAATATTTTCCCCCCAAAAAATATTCCAAAGTGTAATATTTGATGTGAATTAATTGGAGCCTTGAATATGTCAATAATTCATAACAACATTGCTTCAAAAACACAAAATGTGCAATCATTTCCCCAAACTTCAAGTCTGTCTGTCGGGTTTTTTGTTTTGTTTCATGTTTTGTTTTGTTACTTTTTGTCAAAACTGTGTTTATTGGAGCAAAAACACAAAATATACAATATTTTCAACCAAAATGATTTAAAGTGTAATATTTGATGTGAAGTAATTAGAGCCTGAAATAATCCATAACATTGGTTTTGATTCATTATTATATTTTGAACAAATCCCACAAAAATTCTAAGGGACCTAAAAGTGACCCACTTATAAAAATGTTAAAAACAAGTCATACTTTATATATATATTTATTTATTTTTTACTTTCAACCCTGAAAGTATAAGTTTTTTTAAAATTATTTTTTCAATGTTTATTTTATGCCCTTTTTGTCATGAACAACAATTTTTTTAGGGCAAAAACACAAAATATGCAATATTTTTTCCAAAAATATTTCAAAGTGTAATATTTGATGTCAAGTAATTAAAGCCTCACATATGTCAATAATTCACAACAAGATTGCTTCAAAAACACAAAATGTGCAATCATTTCCCCAAACTTCAAGTCTGTCTGTCGGGTTTTTTGTTTTGTTTCATGTTTTGTTTTGTTACTTTTTGTCAAAACTCTGTTTATTGGAGCAAAAACACAAAATATAAGATATTTTCAACCAAAATGATTTAAAGTGTAATATTTGATGTGAATTAATTAGAGCCTGAAATAATTCATAACATTGGTTTTGATTCATTATTATATTTTGAACAAATCCCACAAAAATTCTAAGGGACCTAAAAGTGACCCACTTATAAAAATGTTAAAAACAAGTCATACTTTATATATATATTTATTTATTTTTATTTTTACTTTCAACCCTGAAATCTCTGGTATAGATCAACAAGTATAGGTTTTTTACTATTTTTTCAATGTTTATTTTATGCCCTTTTTGTCATGAACAACAATTTTTTTTAGGGCAAAAACACAAAATATACAATATTTTTTTCAAAAATATTCCAAAGTGTAATATTTGATGTGAATTAATTGGAGCCTTGAATATGTCAATAATTCATAACAACATTGCTTCAAAAACACAAAATGTGCAATAATTTCCCCAAACTTCAAGTCTGTCTGTCGGGTTTTTTGTTTTGTTTCATGTTTTGTTTTGTTACTTTTTGTCAAAACTCTGTTAATTGGAGCAAAAACACAAAATATACAATATTTTCAACCAAAATTATTTAAAGTGTAATATTTGATGTGAATTAATTAGAGCCTGAAATAATCCATAACATTGGTTTTGATTCATTATTATATTTTGAACAAATCCCACAAAAATTCTAAGGGACCTAAAAGTGACCACTTATAAAAATGTTAAAAATTAGTCATACTTTATATATATATATATATATATATATATATATATATATATATATATATATATATATATATATATATATATATATATATATTTATTTTTTTTACTTTCAACACTGAAATCTCTGGTATCGATCAATTTATAGTTGTCGAGTATAAGTTTTTAATTATTTTTTTCAATGTTTGTTTTATGCCCTTTTTGTCATGGACAACTTTGTTTTTAGGGCAAAAACACAAAATATGCAATATTTTTTCCAAAAATATTCCAAAGTGTATTATTTGATGTCAAGTAATTGGAGCCTTGAATATGTCAATAATTCATAACAACATTGATTTTGATTCATTATTATTTTTTGAGCAATGGGTCATGACAGTTCAAAAAAAAATCCCACTAAAATTGTTGAGGTTCCAAAAGGGACCTAACTCATTAAAATTGTTAAATATAACTTACCTTTTTTTTTTTTTTTTTTTTTTAACTTTCAACACTTAAGTCTGTAGATCAACTTCAGAATTATCCGTCAAATTTAAGTTTTTTATTATTCACACAAAATATGCAATATGTTCCCTAAAAAATATTCCAAAGTGTAATATTTGATGTCAATTAATTGTCATCTTGAAAATGTCATTTTAATTCATTATTATTTGTTTGTTTGTTTTGAGCCTTTTTGTCTTTGAAAACTTTTTTTTTATGGCAAACATAAAAAATTTGCAATATTTTCCCCGTAAACACACAAAATATGCAATATTTTCCCCAAAAAATATTTCTAATGAAATATTTGATATGAATTAATTGTTGCCTTGAATATGTCAATAATTCATAACAACGTTGATTTTGATTCATTATTATTTTTTGTTTGTTTTAAAGAAAAAAACATCCTACATGGCAGTTTTGTGTTATTAGAGTCAACATTGCAACTTTTTCTTGTTATATTTCACCTGTTTTCACCTGTTCACCTCTTTTATAACACTTTTTTATGTTGTTTTGAGCCCTTTTTGTCATAGAAAACTTATTTTGTTAAGGTAAACACACAAAATATGCAATATTTTCCCCAAAAAATATTTAAAATTAAAATTTTTATGTGAATTAATTGGAGCCTTAAATATAATTCATAATAATTCGTAACACTGATTTTGATTCATTATTTATTTTTGTATGCCCTTTTATCGTTGAAAACTTTGTTTTTTATAGCAAACACACAACATATGCAATATTGTCCCCCCAAAAATATTTCTAATGAAATTTTTGATTCATAACAACATTGATTTTGATTCATTATTTTTTGTTTGTTTGTTTGTTTTGTGCCATTTTGTCCCTGAAAACTCTTTTTTTTATATGGCAAACAAAAAAAACAACACAATATTTCCCCACCAAAATATTTCAAATTAAATATTTGATGTGAAGTAATTGGAGACTTCAATATGTCAATAATTCATAACAACATTGATTTTGATTCATTATTATTTTTGGAGAGTTTTAAAGGGGAAAAAACATCCTGCATGGCAGTTTTGTTTTATTATAGTCAACATTGCAACGTTACATTTCATTTGTTCTTTTATTGCACTTTTTAATGTTGTTTTTGAGCCTTTTTTGTCATAGAAAACTTATTTTGTTAAGGCAAACACACAAAATATGCAATATTTTCCCCAAAAAATATTTCAAATTCACTTTTTGATGTGAATTAATTGTAGCCTTAAATATGTCAATAATTCATAACAACACTGATTTTGATTCATTATTTATTTATTTAGTTTGTTTGTTTTATGCCCTTTTGTCCTTGAAAACTTAGTTTTTTTTTATAGCAAACACACAACAAATATTGCCCCCCCAAAAAAATTTCTAATGACATTTTTCATGTGAATTAATTGTTGCCTTGAATATGTCAATAATTCATAACAGCGTTGATTTTGATTCATTATTATTATTATTATTATTTGTGTTTGTTTTGAGCTCTTTTTGTCATTGAAAACTTATTTTTTTATGGCAAACACACAAAATATGCAATATTTTCCCCAAAAAATATTTATAATAAAAATGTTTATATGAATTAATTGTTGCCCTGAATATGTCAATAATTCATAACAACATTGATTTTGATTCATTGTTACTTTTTGTTTGTTGAAAAAAACATCCTACATGGCAGTTTTGTGTTATTAGAGTCAACATTGCAACTTTTTCTTGTTATATTTCACCTGTTTGTTCTTTTATTACACTTTTTCATGTTGTTTTGTTTGTTTTGAGCCCTTTTTGTCATAGAAAACTTATTTTGTTAAGGCAAACACACAAAATATGCAATATTTTCACCAAATTTTTTATATGAATTAACTGGAGCCTTAAATATGTCAATAATTCATAACACTGATTATGATTCATTATTTATATATTTTTTTTGTATCTTTTATGCCCTTTTGTCCTTGAAAACTTTGTTTTTTTTATAGCAAACACACAACACATGCAATATTGTCCCCCAAAAATATTTGTAATGACATTTTTCATGTGAATTATTTGGAGCCTTGTTTTAATTCATAACAACATTGATTTTGATTCATTATTTAGTTTTTTTGTTTTGTGCCCTTTTGTCCCTGAAAACATTTTTTTTTTTATATGGCAAACACAAAATATGCAATATTTTCCCAAAAAAATACTTCAAATGAAATATTTAATGTGAAGTAATTGGAGCCTTCAATATGTCAATAATTCATAACAACATTGATTTTGCTTCATTATTATTTTTGAGAGTTTTAAAGTGTCACATTTCATTTGCTCTTTTATTGCAATTTTTAATGTTGTTTTTGTTTGTTTTGAGCGCTTTTTGTCATTGAAAACTTAGTTTTTTGTGGCAAACACACAAAGTATGCAATATCCTCCCAAAAAATATTTTGAATGGAATTTTTGATGTGAACTATTTGGAGCCTTGAATATGTCAATAATTCATAACAACATTGATTTTTGATTAATAATTGTTTGTTTGTTTGTTAGTTTTGTGCCCTTTTGTCCCTGAAAACTTATTTTTTTACGGCAAACAAAATCTGCAATATTTCCCCCCAAAAAAATACTCCAAAGTGGAATATTTGATGTCAAGTAATTGTTGCCTTGAATATGTCAATAATTCATAACAACATTGATTTTGATTCATTATTATTTTTTGAGAGTTTTAAAGTGAACAAAACATCCTGCATGGCAGTTTTGTGTTATTAGAGTCAACATTGCAACGTTTTCTAGTCACATTAAATTTGCTCTTTTATTGCACTTTTAATGTTGTTTTTGTTTGTTTTGAGCCCTTTTTGTCATAGAAAACTTATTTTGTTAAGAGAAACACACAAAATATGCAATATTTTCCCCCCAAAATGTTTCAAATGACATTTTTAATATGAATTAGTTGGAGCCTTAAATATGTCAAATAATTCATAACAACACTGAATTTGATTCATTGTTTATTTATTTTGTTTGTTTGTTTTATGCCCTTTTGTCGTTGAAAATTTAGTTTTTTATAGCAAACACACAACATATGCAATATTGGCCCCCAAAAAATATTTCTGATGAAATTTTTTATGTGAATTATTTGGAGCCTTGAATATGTCAATAATTCATAACAGCGTTGATTTTGATTCATTATTATTATTATTATTATTTGTGTTTGTTTTGAGCCCTTTTTGTCATTGAAAACTTATTTTTTTATGGCAAACACACAAAATATGCAATATTTTCCCCAAAAAATATTTCTAATAAAAATGTTTATATGAATTAATAGTTGCCTTAAATATGTCAATAATTCATAATAACATTGATTTTGATTAATTATTACTTTTTGTCTGTTGAAAAACACATCCTACATGGCAGTTTTGTGTTATTAGAGTCAACATTGCAACTTTTTCTTGTTATATTTCACCTGTTGGTTCTTTTATTACACTTTTTGATGTTGTTTTGTTTGTTTTGAGCCCTTTTTGTCATAGAAAACTTATTTTGTTAAGGCAAACACACAAAATATGCAATATTTTCACCAAATTTTTTATATGAATTAACTGGAGCCTTAAATATGTCAATAATTCATAACACTGATTTTGATTCATTATTTATATATTTTTTTGTATCTTTTATGCCCTTTTGTCCTTACAAACTTTGTTTTTTTATAGCAAACACACAACATATGCAATATTGTCCCCCAAAAATATTTGTAATGACATTTTTCATGTGAAATATTTGGAGCCTTGTTTTAATTCATAACAACATTGATTTTGATTCATTATTTTGTTTTTTTGTTTTGTGCCCTTTTGTCCCTGAAAACGTATTTTTTTATATGGCAAACACAAAATATGCAATATTTTCCCCAAAAAAATACTTCAAATGAAATATTTAATGTGAAGTAATTGGAGCCTTCAATATGTCAATAATTCATAACAACATTGATTTTGTTTCATTATTATTTTTGGAGAGTTTTAAAGTGTCACATTTCATTTGCTCTTTTATTGCACTTTTTAATGTTGTTTTTGTTTGTTTTGAGCGCTTTTTGTCATTGAAAACTATTTTTTTTGTGGCAAACACACAAAGTATGCAATATCCTCCCAAAAAATATTTCGAATGGAATTTTTGATGTGAAATATTTGGAGCCTTGAATATGTCAATAATTCATAACAACATTGATTTTGATTCATTATTTTTTGTTTGTTTGTTTGTTTTGTGCCCTTTTGTCCCTGAAAACTTATTTTTTTACGGCAAACAAAATCTGCAATATTTTCCCCCCCAAAAATACTCCAAAGCGGAATATTTGATGTCAAGTAATTGTTGCCTTGAATATGTCAATAATTCATAACAACATTGATTTTGATTCATTATTATTTTTGGAGAGTTTTAAAGGGAACAAAACATCCTGCATGGCAGTTTTGTGTTATTAGAGTCAACATTGCAACGTTTTCTAGTCACATTAAATTTGCTCTTTTATTGCACTTTTAATGTTGTTTTGTTTGTTTTGAGCCCTTTTTGTCATAGAAAACTTATTTTGTTAAGAGAAACACACAAAATATGCAATATTTTCCCCCCAAAATGTTTCAAATGACATTTTTAATATGAATTAGTTGGAGCCTTAAAATATGTCAAATAATTCATAACAACACCGAATTTGATTCATTGTTTATTTATTTATTTTGTTTGTTTTATGCCCTTTTGTCGTTGAAAATTTAGTTTTTTATAGCAAACACACAACATATGCAATATTGGCCCCCAAAAAATATTTCTGATGAAATTTTTTATGTGAATTATTTGGAGCCTTGAATATGTCAATAATTCATAACAGCGTTGATTTTGATTCATTATTATTATTATTATTATTTGTGTTTGTTTTGAGCCCTTTTTGTCATTGAAAACTTATTTTTTTATGGCAAACACACAAAATATGCAATATTTTCCCCCAAAAATATTTCTAATCAAAATGTTTATATGAAGTAATTGTTGCCTTGAATATGTCAATAATTCATAACAACATTGATTTTGATTAATTGTTACTTTTTGTTTGTTTTAAAGAAAAACACATCCTACATGGCAGTTTTGTGTTATTAGAGTCAACATTGCAACTTTTTCTTGTTATATTTCACCGGTTTGTTCTTTAATTACACTTTTTTTATGTTGTTTTGTTTGTTTTGAGCCCTTTTTTGTCATAGAAAACTTATTTTGTTAAGGCAAACACACAAAATATGCAATATTTTCACCAAAAAAGATTTCAAATGAAATTTTTGATATGAATTAACTGGAGCCTTAAATATGTCAATAATTCATAACACTGATTTTGATTCATTATTTATATATTTTTTTGTATCTTTTATGCCCTTTTGTCCTTACAAACTTTGTTTTTTTTATAGCAAACACACAACACATGCAATATTGTCCCCCAAAAATATTTGTAATGACATTTTTCATGTGAATTATTTGGAGCCTTGTTTTAATTCATAACAACATTGATTTTGATTCATTATTTTGTTTTTTTTGTTTTGTGCCCTTTTGTCCCTGAAAACATTTTTTTTTTTATATGGCAAACACAAAATATGCAATATTTTCCCCAAAAA
Organism: Nerophis lumbriciformis; assembly: GCF_033978685.3. Classification (NCBI taxonomy): domain Eukaryota; kingdom Metazoa; phylum Chordata; class Actinopteri; order Syngnathiformes; family Syngnathidae; genus Nerophis; species Nerophis lumbriciformis. The sequence continues at coordinate 41,047,216 of NC_084565.2, forward strand.
ATACTTCAAATGAAATATTTAATGTGAAGTAATTGGAGCCTTCAATATGTCAATAATTCATAACAACATTGATTTTGCTTCATTATTATTTTTGAGAGTTTTAAAATGTCACATTTCATTTGCTCTTTTATTGCACTTTTTAATGTTGTTTTTGTTTGTTTTGAGCGTTTTTTGTGGCAAACACACAAAGTATGCAATATCCTCCCAAAAAATATTTTGAATGGAATTTTTGATGTGAATTATTTGGAGCCTTGAATATGTCAATAATTCATAACAACATTGATTTTGATTCATTATTTTTTGTTTGTTTGTTAGTTTTGTGCCCTTTTGTCCCTGAAAACTTATTTTTTTACGGCAAACAAAATCTGCAATATTTTCCCCCAAAAAAATACTCCAAAGCGGAATATTTGATGTCAAGTAATTGTTGCCTTGAATATGTCAATAATTCATAACAACATTGATTTTGATTCATTATTATTTTTGGAGAGTTTTAAAGGGAACAAAACATCCTGCATGGCAGTTTTGTGTTATTAGAGTCAACATTGCAACATTTTCTAGTCACATTAAATTTGCTCTTTTATTGCACTTTTTAATGTTGTTTTTGTTTGTTTTGAGCCCTTTTTCCTTATTGAAAACTTAGTTTTTTGTGGCACACACACAAAATATGCAATATCCTCCAAAAAAATATTTCCAATGGAATTTTTGATGTGAATTAATTGAAGCCTTGAATGTGTCAATAATTCATAACAACATTGATTTTGATTCATTATTTTTTGTTTGTTTGTTTGTTTGTTTTGTGCCCTTTTGTCCCTGAAAACTTGTTTTTTTTACGGCAAACAAAATCTGCAATACCCCCCCCCCCCCCCCCCCCCCCAAAAAAAAAATACTCCAAAGCGGAATATTTGATGTCAAGTAATTGTTGCCTTGAATATGTCAATAATTCATAACAACATTGATTTTGATTCATTATTATTTTTGGAGAGTTTTAAAGTGAACAAAACATCCTGCATGGCAGTTTTGTGTTATTAGAGTCAACATTGCAACGTCTTCTAGTCACATTAAATTTGCTCTTTTATTGCACTTTTTAATGTTGTTTTTGTTTGTTTTGAGCCCTTTTTCCTCATTGAAAACACACAAAATATGCCATATCCTCCAAAAAAAATATTTCCAATGGAATTTTTGATGTGAATTAATTGAAGCCTTGAGTGTGTCAATAATTCATAACAACACTGATTTTGATTCATTATTTTTTGTTTTATGTCCTTTTGTCCCTGAAAACTTATTTTTTTAAATCTGCAATATTTTCCCCCAAAAATACTCCAAAGTTATGTCAAGTAATTGTTGCCTTGAATATGTCAATAATTCATAATATTGATTTTGATTCATTATTATATTTTGAACAATGCGAATGCAGCTGGGATAGGCTCTTTTATTACACTTTTTTTAATGGGTTTTTAAAAATAGTATGTTTACATTGTGCTGTGGGGCCGTTAAAAAAATAGCCGGGGGCCCGCACTTTGGACATCTCTCTGACTAAGACGATGGTAAACTTGAGTAAAACTCTCCCACTTCCATGCAGGCCGACGTCTAAAGGGCACAATGTTGTGAATGAAGGGAACAATGTGAGGTATGCAGAGTCAAAGGTGGCGCAGCATGCTCACATTTCTGCTCTTTAATTGGGCAGCACTGATGACACCGAGCACAAGAGCGTCTGAGATCTGCACCTGGGGGCCACAAAGTGCTGCTCCAAGGAGGCCACAGATACGTCCTGGGGAAAGGAGCATCCCTCCACTATTTGAGGAGCCTCCAGTGGCTTTGCCAGCGTGACTGTGACCTCTGGGGTGAAACAAGCTGATGTCTGTGCCATGAAGACTCAGCAAAACGCTAAAGTGCTAACATTACGCTCACATTTTAACGTCATGCCAGGTTAGCATAGTGGCTGAAGAAACTAAAGGATCAAATTAACACACTAGTTAACAGAGTGGCTAACTGAAGAGCTAACATATTAGCTAATATTGTGGCTAACTTACTACTTAACAGAGTGGCTAATTGAAGAGCTAACAGAGTAGCTAATATTGTGGCTAACTTACTAGTTAACAGAGTGGCTAACTGAAGAGCTAACAGAGTAGCTAATATTGTGGCTAACTTACTAGTTAACAGAGTGGCTAATTGAAGAGCTAACAGAGTAGCTAATATTGTGGCTAACTTACTAGTTAACAGAGTGGCTAACTGAAGAGCTAACAGAGTAGCTAATATTGTGGCTAACTTACTACTTAACAGAGTGGCTAACTGAAGAGCTAACAGAGTAACTAATATTGTGGCTAACTTACAAGTTAACAGAGTGGCTAACAGAGTAGCTAATATTGCGGCTAACTTACTAGTTAACAGAGTAGCTAATATTGCGGCTAACATACTAGTTAACAGAGTGGCTAATTGAAGAGCTAACAGAGTAGCGAATATTGCAGCTAACTTACTAGTTAACAGAGTGGCTAATTGAAGAGCTAACAGAGTAGCGAATATTGCAGCTAACTTACTAGTTAACAGAGTGGCTAATTGAAGAGCTGACAGAGTAGCTAATATTGCAGCTAACTTACTAGTTAACAGAGTGGCTAACTGAAGAGCTAACAGAGTAGCTAATATTGCGGCTAACTTACGAGTTAACAGAGTGGCTAACTGAAGAGCTAACAGAGTAGCTAATATTGAGGCTAACATACTACTTAACAGCTAACCGAGTGGCTAAAAGTAGCTACAATATTACAGTAGCTAACTGTGGTTGGTAACAGATGAGCTAAACACGGTTAGTAAAGGAGCTAACAGAGTAGCTAATATTGCGGCTAACATACTAGTTAACAGAGTGGCTAATTGAAGAGGTAACAGTAGCTAATATTGCAGCTAACTTACTAGTTAACAGAGTGGCTAATTGAAGAGCTAACAGAGTAGCTAATATTGCAGCTAACTTACTAGTTAACAGAGTGGCTAATTGAAGAGCTAACAGAGTAGCTAATATTGCAGCTAACTTAATAGTTAACAGAGTGGCTAATTTAAGAGCTAACAGAGTAGCTAATATTGCAGCTAACTTACTCGTTAACAGAGTGGCCAATTGAAGAGCTAACAGAGTAGCTAATATTGTAGCTAACTTACTAGTTAACAGAGTGGCTAATTGAAGAGCTAACAGAGTAGCTAATATTGCAGCTAACATACTAGTTAACAGAGTGGCTAACAGAGTAGCTAATATTGCGGCTAACATACTAGTTAACAGAGTGGCTAACTGAAGAGCTAACAGAGTAGCTAATATTGCGGCTAACTTACGAGTTAACAGAGTGGCTAACAGAGTAGTTAATATTGGGACTAACTTACTAGTTAATATTGCGACTAACTTACTAGTTAACAGAGTGGCTAACTGAAGAGCTAACAGAGTAGCTAATATTGCAGCTAACTTACTAGTTAACAGAGTGGCTAATTGAAGCGCTAACAGAGTTGCTAAAATTGCGGCTAACTTACTAGTTAACAGAGTGGCTAATTAAATAGCTAACAGAGTAGCTAATATTGCGGCTAACTTACTACTTAACAGAGTGGCTAACTGAAGAGCTAACAGAGTAGCTAATATTGCAGCTAACTTACTAGTTAACAGAGTGGCTAATTGAAGAGCTAAAAGAGTAGCTAATATTGCGGCTAACTTAATAGTGAACAGAGTGGCTAATTGAAGAGCTAACAGAGTAGCTAATATTGCAGCTAACTTACTAGTTAACAGAGTGGCTAATTGAAGAGCTAATAGAGTACGGTAGCTAATATTGCGGCTAACTTACTAGTTAACAGAGTGGCTAACTGAAGAGCTAACAGAGTAGCTAATATTGCGGCTAACTTACTACTTAACAGAGTGGCTAATTGAAGAGCTAACAGAGTAGCTAATATTGCAGCTAACTTACTAGTTAACAGAGTGGCTAATTGAAGAGCTAATAGAGTAGCTAATATTGCAGCTAACTTACTAGTTAACAGAGTGGCTAATTGAAGAGCTAACAGAGTAGCGAATATTGCAGCTAACATACTAGTTAACAGAGTGGCTAATTGAAGAGCTAACAGAGTAGCTAACATTGCAGCTAACATACAAGTTAACAGAGTGGCTAACTGAAGAGCTAACAGAGTAGCTAATATTGCAGCTAACTTACTAGTTAACAGAGTGGCTAACTGAAGAGCTAACAGAGTAGCTAATATTGCAGCTAACATACTAGTTAACAGAGTGGCTAACTGAAGAGCTAACAGAGTAGCTAATATTGCGGCTAACTTACTAGTTAACAGAGTGGCTAACTGAAGAGCTAACAGAGTAGCTAACATACTAGTTAACAGAGTGCCTAACTGAAGAGCTAACAGAGTAGCTAATATTGCGGCTAACTTACTAGTTAACAGAGTGGCTAATTGAAGAGCTGACAGAGTAGCTAATATTGCAGCTAACTTACTAGTTAACAGAGTGGCTAATTAAAGAGCTAGCAGAGTAGCTAATATTGCGGCTAACTTACGAGTTAACAGAGTGGCTAACTGAAGAGCTAACAGAGTAGCTAATATTGAGGCTAACATACTACTTAACAGCTAACCGAGTGGCTAAAAGTAGCTACAATATTACAGTAGCTAACTGTGGTTGTTATAGATGAGCTAAACACGGTTAGTAAAGGAGCTAACAGAGTAGCTAATATTGCGGCTAACATACTAGTTAACAGAGTGGCTAACTGAAGAGCTAACAGAGTAGCTAATATTGCGGCTAACTTACTAGTTAACAGAGTGGCTAAAAGTAGCCACAATAATACAGTAGCTAACAGTGAAAGAAGTGACATGACCTTTAATGTTTACTTACATTCATCCATTCGAACTATGTCAATAGTACAAGAATTCATCTTCCAACTTGATAAAACTTGTTGTGGATTTGTTTTTTTTACTACAATCATATTTAAGTACCATGAAGAATAGTCACGGGAAAAAAAGTTACTCAATACTCAACCCTGAATACTTACTAACACTCTTACTTATTTGGATGAGTACTTTTCACTTGTACATGAGTCATATTATCCTAAAATAAAAAAATTACTTGAACAAACCGTTTTATTTTAGCCTTTATCAGGGAGGAACCATTTTTGGAAAGTGGGTGTTGTTGATGAGACACGACACGGAGGAGTCACACAAGTTGCAAAAGCTTTGGAATGTACTCTCCTCGGTTACGAGTTGCACAATTTACAGGTCATTGGAAGTTTTCCCAATAAAAGTTAATGTTTATTTTATTTTTTTTAATGGTCTGATAATCAAACAACTGCTGGCTTGATGACTATCGATGCTAATATCCTTTGTTTTTGGACTTACAGATGTCGGAAAAAAGAATAGCCCTTTTTTTACCTACAAAATTTAGCTAACACTTAACATGCATGCTAACAGTTAGCATGCTAACAAGACAGCGCCGCGTAATAATATCAATGACTTTGAGTTTTATACCTACAAAATGACTAAAATGCTAACAATAAGTATGCTAACAGGTAAAGTAACAATATCCATGACTTTTGGTTTAATGCGGAAAAAATTGGTTTAAAGATTAACAGTTAGCGTGCCAACAGGATAGCGCCAAGTAAGGTAAGATCCATGACTTTTAGTTTTAAACCAACAAAATTGGCTAAAATGCTAACAATTAGCATGCTAACAGGATAGCTCTAATTAACAATAGCCATAACTATTTGCTTTATACCTACAAAATTGGCTAAAACGCTAACAGTTAGCATACCAACAGGATAGCAGCAAGTAACAATATCCACAGCATTTATTTTTATACCAAACTAAATTGGCCAAAATGCTAAAAATTAGCATGCCAACATGATAGACTAAGTAACAATAGCTATTGGCTTTTACTTTTATAACAACAAAGTTGGTTAAAATACTAACAATTAGCATGCTAACAGAATAGTGCCAAGTAACAATATCCATGACTTTGAATGTTATACCAACCAAATTGGCTTCAATGCTAACAAATAGCATGCTGACAAGATAGCGCCAAGTTACAACATACATGACTTTTAGTTTATACCAACAAAATTGTCTAAAATGCTAACAATTAGTTTGCAAACAGCATAGCGCCAAGAAACAATATCAGTGACTTATAATTTTATACCTGCCAATTTGTCTAAAATGCTAACAGTTGGTATGCTAACAAGATACGCCAAGTAACAATAACCAGGACTTTTAGTTTTACACTAGCAAAATTGGCTAAAAAGCTAACATGCCAAGAGGATAGCGCAAAGTAACAATATATTTGACTTTTAGTTTTATATTTACCAAATTGGCTAAAATGCTATCAATTAGTATGCTAACAGGATAGCGCTAATTAACAATAGCCATAACTATTTGTTTTATACCTACAAAATTGGCTAAAACGCTAACAGTTAGCATACCAACAAGATAGCAGCAAGTAACAATATCCACAGCATTTAGTTTTATACCAAACTAAATTGGCCAAAATGCTAACAATTAATATGCTAACAGGATAGCGCTAATTAACAATAGCCATAACTATTTGCTTTATACCTACAAAATTGGCTAAAACGCTAACAGTCAGCATACCAACAGGATAGCAGCAAGTAACAATATCCACAGCATTTAGTTTTGTACCAAACTAAATTGGCCAAAATGCTAACTATTAGCATGCTAACATGATAGACTAAGTAACAATAGCTATTGGCTTTTACTTTTATAACAACAAAGTTGGTTAAAATACTAACAATTAGCATGCTAACAGAATAGTGCCAAGTAACAATATCCATGACTTTGAATGTTATACCAACCAAATTGGCTTCAATGCTAACAAATAGCATGCTGACAAGATAGCGCCAAGTTACAACATACATGACTTTTAGTTTATACCAACAAAATTGTCTAAAATGCTAACAATTAGTTTGCAAACAGCATAGCGCCAAGAAACAATATCAGTGACTTATAATTTTATACCTGCCAATTTGTCTAAAATGCTAACAGTTGGTATGCTAACAAGATACGCCAAGTAACAATAACCAGGACTTTTAGTTTTACACTAGCAAAATTGGCTAAAAAGCTAACATGCCAAGAGGATAGCGCAAAGTAACAATATATTTGACTTTTAGTTTTATATTTACCAAATTGGCTAAAATGCTATCAATTAGTATGCTAACAGGATAGCGCTAATTAACAATAGCCATAACTATTTGTTTTATACCTACAAAATTGGCTAAAACGCTAACAGTTAGCATACCAACAAGATAGCAGCAAGTAACAATATCCACAGCATTTAGTTTTATACCAAACTAAATTGGCCAAAATGCTAACAATTAATATGCTAACAGGATAGCGCTAATTAACAATAGCCATAACTATTTGCTTTATACCTACAAAATTGGCTAAAACGCTAACAGTCAGCATACCAACAGGATAGCAGCAAGTAACAATATCCACAGCATTTAGTTTTGTACCAAACTAAATTGGCCAAAATGCTAACTATTAGCATGCTAACATGATAGACTAAGTAACAATAGCTATTGGCTTTTACTTTTATAACAACAAAGTTGGTTAAAATACTAACAATTAGCATGCTAACAGAATAGTGCCAAGTAACAATATCCATGACTTTGAATGTTATACCAACCAAATTGGCTTCAATGCTAACAAATAGCATGCTGACAAGATAGCGCCAAGTTACAACATACATGACTTTTAGTTTATACCAACAAAATTGTCTAAAATGCTAACAATTAGTTTGCAAACAGCATAGCGCCAAGTAACAATATCCGTGACTTATAATTTTATACCTGCCAATTTGTCTAAAATGCTAACAGTTGGTATGCTAACAAGATACGCCAAGTAACAATAACCAGGACTTTTAGTTTTACACCAGCAAAATTCGCTAAAAGCTAACATGCCAAGAGGATAGCGCAAAGTAACAATATATTTGACTTTTAGTTTTATATTTACCAAATTGGCTAAAATGCTATCAATTAGTATGCTAACAGGATAGCGCTAATTAACAATAGCCATAACTATTTGTTTTATACCTACAAAATTGGCTAAAACGCTAACAGTTAGCATACCAACAAGATAGCAGCAAGTAACAATATCCACAGCATTTAGTTTTATACCAAACTAAATTGGCCAAAATGCTAACAATTAGCATGCTAACAGGATAGCGCTAATTAACAATAGCCATAACTATTTGTTTTATACCTACAAAATTGGCTAAAACGCTAACAGTTAGCATACCAACAAGATAGCAGCAAGTAACAATATCCACATCATTTAGTTTTATACCAAACTAAATTGGCCAAAATGCTAACAATTAGCATGCCAACATGATAGACTAAGTAACAATAGCTATTGGCTTTTACTTTTATAACAACAAAGTTGTGACTTTGAATGTTATACCAACCAAATTGTCTTCAATGCTAACAAATAGCATGCTGACAAAATAGCGCCAAGTAACAACATACATGACTTTTAGTTTTATACCAAGAAAATTGTCTAAAATGCTAACAATTAGCATGCCAACAGGATCGCGCCAAGTAACAATATCCGTGACTTATAATTTTATACCTGCCAATTTGTCTAAAATGCTAACAGTTGGTATGCTAACAAGATACGCCAAGTAACAATAACCAGGACTTTTAGTTTTACACTAACAAAATTGGATAAAAAGCTAACATGCCAAGAGGATAGCACAAAGTAACAATATATCTGACTTTTAGTTTTATATTTACCAAATTGGTTTAAATGCTTACAGTTAGCATGCTAACAAGATAGCACCGAGTAACAATATACATGACTTTTAGCTTATACCAACAAAATTGGCTATTATGCTGAAAGTTAGCATGCTAACAGGTTAGCGCCAAGTAACAATATCCATGACTTTTAGTTTTATTCCTACAAAATTGGCTAAAAAGATAACAGTTAGCATGCTAACAGGATAGTGCCATGTAAAAATATACATGACTTTCAGCTTATACCGACCAAATTGGCTAAAATGCTAACAGTTAGCATACTAACAGGATAGCGCCAAGTAACAATATAGTTGACTTTTAGTTTCATGTCAACAAAATTGGCTATAAGGTAGTTAACGCCAAGTAAAACTATGTTTTTGTCTTCTCTTCCTTTCTGCAGTGAGTAACTTCCACTCATTCTACTTTGACACGTTCATGTGAAAAAAAAGGAGGACCTTCTACTCGACGAGCGTGTGAAAATGTGTGAACGCTCCACCACTATTGCTAAGCTGTACACGGACTACTCTAAAGTACACAAGACTGTCCCCTGACTGGGAACATGAGGGCCCAACTCACTTTCGGCAGATACAGTGTCGTGTATAAAATGCAGAGTCGGCGACGCAGACCCACTGCGGTCGGCGGCCTCACGCCGCATACCAGATTGCGTCCACAAGCTCTGTCAGAATGCCGCACCTCCAAGTAATCTTGGCTGGGCTTTGATTTGTGCAAACAGCGAGCTGCGGTGTTAAAATCAATAGCCTTACCGTTGTGTGCGCTACATTGTTGACTTAGGGCGGCACCAAACACGCCCATGAAGAGTCCGCCTTCCAAAAGCCAGTTCAGATTTTGCGAATGAATAAAAAATGTGTGCCTTTATTGCGGTCACGCATGACCCATGCAGTGGCGTCCCGCCACCCAAAAACCCCGGGGAGATCGGAGCATGTGGAAAGAAGTTATGATGTTATAGTTGTCCACCACAGGGGGGCGACGTTGGGCTCTGATCATCTCAAAGAGCTCTGATCAGTGCAGAAATGACAATTTAATGGTTGATGGCGAGGAGCAGTTTTCGCCGCTAAGGCTCCGCCCACTACGAATGCGCGCGGGTAAATTTGTACCAATTTGTACCCATCCATTTCCTACCGCTTGTCCCTTTTGGGGGTTGTACCATTTGTACCAATTCGGATCAAGTTCTGAATCCGCGGAGCCGAGTTTTAAATGTTGCTGGTTTTGCGGCGTACCGTCAGATCAAAGTTTGGCGCCATGCCACGCCCACATCGTACAGCGAAGGCAAAATTCCTTCGGTATTTATCACCGCCCACCTGTCTAGTGTCCGTCCTTTCAATTGCAACCCATTTGGCCAAAGTCCCCAGGAGGAGTTCGTTAAAGTACGACGCCTGTTTTTGGACTGAAAATGGGTAGACGGAAGGCCATTCTAAAACCTTCATTCTAGCCTGATTTAGCCATTCCTTTACCACTTTTGGGGTGTGTTTGGGGGTCATTGTCCTGTTGGAACACCCAACTGCGCCCAAGACCCAACCTCCGGGCTGATGATTTTAGCTTGTCCTGAAGAATTTGGAGGTAATCCATTTTTGTTTCATCTGACCACAGAACTTTCCTCCAGAAAGTCTTATCTTTGTCCATGTGATGTCAGATGAAACAAAAATGGAGCTGTTTGGCCACAATACCCAGCAATATGTTTGGAGGAGAAAAGGTGAATGTCACGTTCAAATACTGAGGACATCTATTAAACAAGACAAAAGGCAAGTCTACATGTGCTTTGTGGACTTGGAGAAGGCATTCGACCGTGTACCCCGGGAAGTCCTGTGGGGAGTGCTCAGAGAGTATGGGGTAACGGACTGTCTTATTGTGGCAGTTCGCTCCCTGTATGATCAGTGTCAGAGCTTGGTCCGCATTGCCGGCAGTAAGTCGGACACGTTTCCAGTGAGGGTTGGACTCCGCCAAGGCTGCCCTTTGTCACCGATTCTGTTCATAACCTTTATGGACAGAATTTCTAGGCGCAGTCAGGGCGTTGAGGGGATCTGGTTTGGTGGCTGCAGGATTAGGTCACTGCTATTTGCAGATGATGTGGTCCTGATGGCTTCCTCCGGCCAAGATCTTCAGCTCTCACTGGATCGGTTCGCAGCCGAGTGTGAAGCGACTGGGATGGGAATCAGCACCTCCAAGTCCGAGTCCATGGTTCTCTCCCGGAAAAGGGTGGAGTGCCATCTCCGGGTTGGGGAGGAGATCTTGCCCCAAGTGGAGGAGTTCAAGTACCTCGGAGTCTTGTTCACGAGTGAGGGAAGAGTGGATCGTGAGATCGACAGGCGGATCAGTGCGGCGTCTTCAGTAATGCGGATGCTGTATCGATCCGTTGTGGTGAAGAAGGAGCTGAGCCGGAAGGCAAAGCTCTCGATTTACCGGTCGATCTACGTTCCCATCCTCACCTATGGTCATGAAATTTGGGTCATGACCGAAAGGACAAGATCACGGGTACAAGCGGCCCAAATGAGTTTCCTCCGCCGAGTGGCAGGGCTCTCCCTTAGAGATAGGGTGAGAAGCTCTGTCATTCGGGGGGAGCTCAATGTAAAGCCGCTGCTCCTCCACATCGAGAGGAGCCAGATGAGGTGGTTCGGGCATCTGGTCAGGATGCCACCCGAACGCCTCCCTAGGAAGGTGTTTCGGGCACGTCCGACCGGTAGGAGGCCACGGGGAAGACCCAGGACACGCTGGGAAGACTATCTCTCCCGGCTGGCCTGGGAACGCCTCGGGATCCCCCGGGAGGAGCTGGACGAAGTGGCTGGGGAGAGGGAAGTCTGGGCTTCCCTGCTTAAGCTGCTGCCCCCGCGACCCTTCCTCGGATAAGCGGAAGAAGATGGATGGATGGATGGAAAAGGCAAGGAATCAAACAGAGACAGAATTCAATTTGGACTCAATATTGAGGAGAGACATGGCCACTGCACTCTCTGTACAGTCCTGCACCACGCTCTGACGAAGAAGGTTTTCGTCTCCTCATTTATTCAGATGTTCAATGTTCACGCACCAACACATGTCACAGCAGGAATGGGAAGCATGTAAAACAGTCATTGTTTTCGGTCGCTTTGAAGTCCAAGAAGAGGATTTCTCGGGCTTGGGCTCTTCCTGGATCCAGCTGGGGCAGGTGTTGGAGGACAATGGATAACCCCTCCCGTCTCCTGACCACAGCAACTTCTAGAGGGCAGCGGGTCGTAAATAGCGTTGACCTCGGTTACCAAATAGTTGGAAGAGAGTTTGTGAAATACTTCAGAGAGAGTTCGTTTAACACTTCAAAGAGAGTTCCTCTGGAAGTTGAGCAGATCCTGCCATCTGTCCGTGTTGAAATCACAGTGGAGTTTTACGAGCCTTCTTCCTCTTGTTAGGCCTCGAAAGACAGCATTCATAATACAACGTTTCTTTTGTGATAACTTACAAACAATTATTCCAACAGTGAGGCCTTTAATCCCAGGAACACCATGCCTCCTGTCAAGCATGGTGGTGGTAGTATTATGCTCTGGGCCTGATTTGCTGCCAATGGAACTGCTGCTTTAAATGGGACAATGAAAAAGGAGGATTACCTCCAAATTGTTCAGGACAAGCTAAAATCATCAGCCCGGAGGTTGGGTCTTGGGCACAGTTGGGTGTTGCAACCGGACAATGACCACAAACACACCTCAAAAGTGGTCAAGGAATGGCTAAATCAGGCTAGAATGAAGGTTTTAGAATGGCCTTCCTAAAGTCCTGACTTAAAACGTGTGGACAATGCTGAAGAAACAAGTCCATGTCAGGTGTTGGAGGACAATGATCCATGTCATCTTCCTGGATCCAGCTGGGGCAGGTGTTGGAGGACAATGGATAACCCCTCCCGTCTCCTGACCACAGCAACTTCAAGAGGGCAGCGGGTCGTAAATAGCGTTGACCTCGGTTACCAAATAGTTGGAAGAGAGTTTGTGAAATACTTCAGAGAGAGTTCGTTTAACACTTCAAAGAGAGTTCCTCTGGAAGTTGAGCAGATCCTGCCATCTGTCCGTGTTGAAATCACAGTGGCGTTTCACGAGCCTTCTTCCTCTTGTTAGGCCTCGAAAGACAGCATTCATAATACAACGTTTCTTTTGTGATAACTTACAAACAATTATTGCAACAGTGAGGCCTTTAATCCCAGGAACACCATGCCTCCTGTCAAGCATGGTGGTGGTCGTATTATGCTCTGGGCCTGTTTTGCTGCCAATGGAACTGCTGCTTTACAGAGAGTAAATGGGACAATGAAAAAGGAGGATTACCTCCAAATTGTTCAGGACAAGCTAAAATCATCAGAATTTAAGACCAGTTGGGTCTTGGGCGCAGTTGGGTGTTCCAACAGGACAATGACCCCAAACACACCTCAAAAGTGGTCAAGGAATGGCTAAATCAGGCTAGAATGAAGGTTTTAGAATGGCCTTCCCAAAGTCCTGACTTAAAACGTGTGGACAATGCTGAAGAAACAAGTCCATGTCAGAAAAGCAACCAACAAGTATGTGCTCCAATCACTGCATCACAAAAAAATAAGAGTTGTAGAAATGATTGTTGTCACGTTCAAACACTGAGGACATCTATTAAACAAGACAAAAGGCAAGGAATCAAACAGAGACAGAATTCAATTTGGACTCAATATTGAGGAGAGACATGGCCACTGCACTCTCTGTACAATCCTGCACCACGCTCTGACAAAGAAGGTTTTCGTCTCCTCATTTATTCAGATGTTCAATGTTCACGCACCAACACATGTCACAGCAGGAATGGGAAGTATGTAAAACAGTCATTGTTTTCGGTCGCTTTGAAGTCCAAGAAGAGGATTTCTCGGGCTTGGGCTCTTCCTGGATCCAGCTGGGGCAGGTGTTGGAGGACAATGGATAACCCCTCCCGTCTCCTGACCACAGCAACTTCAAGAGGGCAGCGGGTCGTAAATAGCGTTGACCTCGGTTACCAAATAGTTGGAAGAGAGTTTGTGAAATACTTCAGAGAGAGTTCGTTTAACACTTCAAAGAGAGTTCCTCTGGAAGTTGAGCAGATCCTGCCATCTGTCCGTGTTGAAATCACAGTGGAGTTTTACGAGCCTTCTTCCTCTTGTTAGGCCTCGAAAGACAGCATTCATAATACAACGTTTCTTTTGTGATAACTTACAAACAATTATTCCAACAGTGAGGCCTTTAATCCCAGGAGCACCACGCCTCCTGTCAAGCATGGTGGTGGTAGTATTATGCTCTGGGCCTGTTTTGCTGCCAATGGAACTGGTGCTTTACAGAGAGTAAATGGGACAATGAAAAAGGAGGATTACCTCCAAATTGTTCAGGACAAGCTAAAATCATCAGCCCGGAGGTTGGGTCTTGGGCGCAGTTGGGTGTTCCAACAGGACAATGACCCCAAACACACCTCAAAAGTGGTCAAGGAATGGCTAAATCAGGCTAGAATGAATGAGGACAGCCTTTTTTCACGACGGTAGGACAACAGGGTGACAAGAACTAAATCATCCCGACTAGAGATAAAGTGTATTATTATGTTTATCTTACCTAAAAATAAATTTATTTATTTATTTATATTAGAAAGAAAAAAAAACGAAATAAATGTTTACTATATTTTGCTAAAAACGTCAAAATGAACTGTATTTTTATTTGTATTTTGTCTGACTCCTTATTACATCCAGCCATAGAATTATACATTAAAATAAACATATTTGAAATAATTAATTTTAAATTATCATAATAATTCATTTAAAATGACCATATTTAATTATTAAAATAATTGCTTGTTTATCAACAACTTTAGCATTTTATTCATTACATTTTGAAACTCTCAGAAGCCAAGTTATGTTATATTCCTTAATATTTATTTATGCAAGTTTGAAGTATCAGTTATCTAAACACAGTTTTGTTTGCATATTTTCAGAATATATATATATATATATATATATATATATATATATATATATATATATATATATATATATATATATATATATATATATATATATATATATATATGTCTTAATAAGGTTATCCAAAAAATAGTGCTCGATACCGTAGTAGAGCGCAATATATGTATGTGTGGGAAAAAATCACAAGACTATTTCATCTCTACAGGCCTGTTTCATGAGGGGGGGTTCCCTCAATCATCAGGAGATTTTAATGGGAGCATTCGCATACCATGGTTTATATAGGGCACAGAGTGGGTGGGTGCAGGCTGGCGTAGGGGCGTGGTGATTGGCTCATGTGTTACCTAGGAGGTGTTTCCGTCTGTGGCGGCATGCTGTGACAATTTCGCTGCGCTTGTTGAGGGATGACAGGTCTGGACGGTAAATAATAAACAGTTTCTCTTTCAAGCATAGGTTGCATCTTTTATTACCACTATTGTAAGGTGTGCTGGATGCAAGAAGTTGCCATGTTATTGAATATTCAACATTATTGTCTTTGAGGTCCCAAATGTGTTTGCTGAGTTCTGTGGTATTTCGCAGGTTTTGGTTCCTGAAAGAAGCCTTGTGATTGTTCCA